>NC_092693.1:10803383-11015883 GCF_964275005.1 Diadema setosum | reverse complement strand
GCAAGTATATGTAAGGAAGGTGGCCAGTATCTCTCTTGTAATAATCTGGGTATAAAACTGCATTCATAATCAGTGTTGATGTTTTGTCTGTTTTTGTTTTTTGCTGTCCTCCCTTTAAACTCTTCATATTGGTCGCTTTTTAGAGTGTATAATTTTTCTTCATCTTCATACTGATGACTTTAATTAATAAGTAGAGGGAAGTGAAACAAGGAGAATGGTAAAAGTTTCATCAAAATAGGACGGAAGATATTAGAGTTGTGGAATTTAAATTTTTGCATAATTTTACGAAACATTGATAGCGGTCTCAATCTTACGAGAAAGTAGGCCTAATCACGACACCATCCCCAGTTATGTCAGAACAATGAAATATGACAAATATATATTATTTTTTTTTTTGGATGACATGATAGGCAAATTACACAACTATACTAGACGCCCTTCTTTTGTAGTCAGCATTCCCATCATCAAATAGGGATAAACTGAGGCGTGTGTGTTTTTTAATGAAAATTGAGGAAAATCACCTATTCGGCCTAGCTATATTTTTGTCCGGTCTGTCGTTTTGCTTTTAAAGGGGCTTTACAGTACTGGTTGAGGTGGGGATTTGTGTTTTTTGCATTCCTAAGTGAGATAATGAGAAACCTCTTATGAAATATGAAAGAGCATGTAATTTTAAGAAGGATTCAACGTTTATTTGATGAAAATTGGTTTTCAAATGGCTGAGATATCCAAAAAAGTGATAATAATAAAAGACTACAGGCCACGCCTTTTATTAGGATCTCTTTGTTTCACATTGTTTTTGGATATCTCAGCCATTTCAAAACCGATTTTCATCAAATAAACTTTTGATACCCCTTAGAATTGCATGCCCTTTGACATCTCATAGAGTGGTTTCTGAATATCTCGCATCCTCGCCTCGACCAGAACTGTACACACCCTTTAAGCTATTTCTTCTCGGTTACTTGGTATCCCCAAATAGGTCTACATCACTTTTTTCTAATATGCCTCCTTCCAGACATTCAAGTATCAACAGCTATACCAAGGAGGCCGGAGATGCCCCCCAAGCTATAAACTGTTACGCTTACTAGATTGTTCGACATGTGTTTTACTCAAGTATGATTACAGTATGTTGTCTCTTGATACACAAGTATACACGCTTGTCGTCATAAGGAGACGTGCGTGCCAACATTGCAATGCCATTATGACTTCCAGGAATAATTAGTCAGTTTGATGTTTGATGGGATATGATTGGCAGTTGCATCTTTGCGTCGAATCCAATCGGGGGAAATCTAAGGGCAATATCGTTGATGTACCATGCAAGGACTTGATGGGATCATCAATTCCATTTCGCTAGAAGCTGTATCTGGGATTTTATGCGGAGGAAAATACATGACACAAAGTGTCCCTCTATATAAACTTTACTATAGTCCTCTCCAACGGTTGTTATGACGTCAGGGGGTTGAATGTGTTGCATTAACGCATTAACGCATTCCCCAATGAGAAGATATGTGAAAGGGAAATACACATCATGTATCACACCAATTCGAGATGGCTGTCATTAATAAGACAATATCAAACAAACAAAACTGTGTTTTCATAAAAATCGGAGAATTAGGCCAATTATGGAATTTGAAGGATTCGTGTGTTTTTCGCACAGCGGTGGCATCGGTTGTTACCTCTTATGCAAATTATATGATTACCGCCTCACATTGTTCTACTGGTTTTTATAGACAAAATAATACAGAAATATTGCGGAGCAGTAAATATCAGTCACAATCGCCCATAATGTATTGCATTATGTCATTACAAGTGTTCCACTGATCTGTACGTGATTTCATATCAGCTTATTCTTCACTTAAATTTCCTTTTCTTCGGTAAAATCATACAGAATGACTTGCACCCCTCTCATCACGTTCTTGCGGAGTTTAAATAAAATCAGTAGAACAACTTTCAACGAATAGGGGTTGTAGAATTTCTCCATCAAAACCATGATCGTTCTTCTATTCTCCTCTCATTTTTTTTTTAGGGGGGGGGGTCAAACTATTATAGAGCTGTGGAGCAGTGAAATCTGATTTTTAAAATGGTATTTTGACCAATATCAACGTTTTGCGAAACCTCTGAAATTCAAGATTTCATCATCGTCTTGTCTCGTGTCAGATTATAACGAAACTCTTAACATTCTGCTTTTTGTATTCGGCAACAGCGAAGTTATTGAAGTCAAGAGGATATTTTACAAAGACTTATATAGGCCAAAATTCCTTCTTCTATTCCATAGCTATAGGTGATATCAACGTATCATCTATTCTGTTTGTCAAAATCTTTCCTTATTCTTTCTTTGCTTCGGTTCAATTCTGTGGTCGCTATATTTCTCAGAAGTGCCATCACCAATTCACTTGAAATTGTCCATGAACATGTTACATGTAACTATTTTTGTATTGTATTCATTATGCGCAGATTAATCGAACGACTTTAAAGAGGAAATGAAGCTTAACCAAAGCTCTCGTCACAGAAAAATCTCGTTTTGTCGAAACTCGCTCATATCCATGTTTGGTTTGATATATTATGATGGTAAAGTTCGCACTAAATAAATCTCTTTTTTAACCTATGTTCCTTGTAGAGAACTGTCGTCGAACTATTGCAATTAAAAAAAAAAAGATACATTTAAAAAATGTGGCGGAATATCGCTGTCATATAGGGAAAAACAAGCAAACATCACGTAGATTACTCTGAAATGTATTATTTCATGCGAATGCTGTCCTTATGTTTTCCAGTTGTAAGAAGCAATAGGAAATAGTGTCTTCCTTGCCAGGTCGTCAACAGATAGATGGATTACAAGATACCATTGATTTCACGTGTGTGGATTAGAAACTTTATGATAATCTTGAAAGCATTGGCACGAACTCTCTTCAGATTATGGAATTCAGAATAAGACAAATTTAAGAGTGCTTCAACACTTTATGAAAATTGTTGCACTGAAAAAAAAAAAATCCAATATAGATGCCTATTGATCACACAAAGAGATTTCTTAACAAAATCACAGGTTGTACTTTATCACAAGGATTTCCTCTGAGGCCAGAGGGTGATTTTTCTGGAAGTAGCACGGATGAACTAACTTTCTCTGCTTCGAAAGAGCTACGATCATACAATTTTTCTGACAATTCGGAAGCAAAGTAACAACGAAGACGTCGCCCACAAACATGAAAAAGATGCGAATCCTGTCACTTGCATCAGTGGAAGATAATAAACTCTCTTATATAAATAGTGACAACATTGACAATTCATCGCAAATTTTTAAGCAAGCTCTACATTAGCAATTGCATGAAGTCTCCTCTGATAATCATTCATTAACAGAGTTTCTTCAAAAAGCTGTCCTCTGGAATAAAAAAAAAAAACAAGAAAAAGATTATGATTCCTTGCCTATATTCGCAAGCTTCAGACTTTCCTCCAATCCAACCTTAGTTGGCTTATACGACAAAACCCGCTTCGCAAAACAAAATTGTGAAAATGATTTTTTTTTAAAGTTGGATTAGTATGAGTTGTACGTCGTCTTTCAACTGTTTTAGAAGGTATATTTAAAGGAAACCAAAACCCAAAGAGCAATGTGGATTGAATGAATGTAGCAACATTAGTAGAACACATCAGTGAAAGTTTGAGGAAAATCGGACAATCGATATAGAAGTTACTAATTTTTAAAGTTTTGGTGTTGTAATCACTGGAGAAAGAGACTACTAGAGTTCCTGACGTCATATATGGACAACAATACAAAGAAAATATAAAGAGAATTCCCAAAAAAAAAATATCTTTTTTTTTTCATGAAAATTACACATTCCATCAACTTGATATTGTCATAATAATGTTAAGGGTAGTAATCCCCTTGCTTTCTGAAAGCGGTTTAGTCAAGTGCTCTTTCATTACGCTATATAAAAGTGAAAGCATGTTGTATTTTCTTTATATCTTCTTTATATTGTTGTCCACACATGATGTAATGAGTATCCAATGGTTCCACCACCAAACCTTTAAAAACTCATAACTTTTGCATCGATTTTCCTATTTTCCTCAAACTTTCACTGATGTGTTTTACTAAAGTTGCTGCTTTCACTCAACTCACATTTTCTTTGGGTTTTGGTTTCCTTTAACAATGAAGTGAAATGCCAGACGATGTTCAAAAAGTGAGCATATGGAGTGAAACATTGCACTTTAGATGTTAACATGTTTCTCAAGGAAACTTCTTTTTACTCTTTTTTTTTCTTTTTTTTTCATTTTTGCGTGTTTTTGTCTTTTACTTTGTGTGAGTTACGAGACCCTCACGGAATATACCACATTATGATATATTTCTTTTATACCCTGTCTTCATCAACTGATCTATTCAGTACCATGAGCCAAAGTATCGGCAACAACTATTCTCGGTAACCAGCTTTCTATAGCCTGCTCATTAAAAAGAAAATAAATTAAAAGTGGTTTCATTCTTACCTTCTGTATATATATATACACTGTATATATCATTTTTATGACGTCACCATGAGTCGCCTTCATCCCATAGGAATTTCCGCGTGGGTTAATGATTATATTTTCACTCTCTTAAATAAAATGTCACCACTGTGCTGGATTTATCAAAGGTCAGATTATCATGATGTAATCAAAGGTGGAAGAATATAAAAATCAATCGATTTTCAAACACAATGTTCAACAGTTTGCAATTTTTTTGTTTTAAAGAATATTTCATTCTTCATCAATGGAAACATATTATACAAATAAATTGATACAAAAATCTCCGGACCAATTTTATAGTCCTTTTCAGCAATGGATGCAACACTGATACCAAAACTTTACATCGGTTTAACATGTTTTGATATATACACTCTGGTACATTTTTTTCACAATCACTCTATACAATCCATATAAACATCTCTTCTTTTCTAGTTTTACATTACTAATTCCTCAATCTCTTAACAATTTTTTTCTTTCATTACATAATAAATTCTATTAACTGAATCACTTACCCCAAAAATATTTCTTTTCAGCTTTCATACATTCCAACCTAAAATATCAATATCCATTGATTGAAGTTTTTTGTTAAAAAACAAAACAAAAACAACCCCCCTCGCCACCCCCCCCTACTCAATACCCTCGTCCATTCTCCCTCTTACTACCCCACCCCATCCCCCCTCCCCCTTCCAGAACCCCCATCACAACAAAACCTCAAAAGCAACTGAAACCTGTGTGTCCTGACTTACATTAAAACACTTACTACGAGTGCGTGGAAAAGGCATTTCCTGGTGGATGTGCGGCAGACCATACTCTGTTAAATAAACGCAAAGCAAATTCTCAATTCTTTTTCCAGTTTTCCCACTTTTGTAAATGTATTGACAACGTATTACGTATAACTGCAATTGGTCTTTCCTTCGATCTATCACACCATTATATCTCTATATTGTAGGCTTGCTTACTGGTAGGTAATCAAGCCCTACTTGGTAATCAACAATCATGGCAATGTTATCTTTTCTCTCTGTTACGTCACGTAAACCATCATCATGTATTTGTTTATTTTTTTTTGTTTTGCTTTAATTCATTATTTCTTAGTTTAGTGCATATGTTTTTATAAGTGTATAAGTTGTTTTCATTCACTTACGTATTTATTCTGTCAGAAATTTGACTGCTAAAGAGTGCTAATGTTCGACAGTGCAACTCTCTCAGTCAGTCACTAAATGCAGTCGGTCGCCCTCTTGTGGCAGACTATGTCACAGAAATTGGGGGGGGGGGGCGAACGAGCATCAAATTCCGTGACGTCATCAGGTCCTCCAACTGTCTCTTCTCCTGTCTCTCTCCCTGCATTCCTCTCCTCTCTCTCTTTCTATATCTATCTATGTATGTATGTATCTGTCTGTCTATCTATTCATCTATCTATCTATCTATCTATCTATCTATCCAGCTATCTATTTCCTGTCTTTCTTCCTAACTTTATTTCCAACTTTCATCCTTTCTTTCTTTTTGTTTGTAAGACTCAATGTAAAATTCAGAAATGAGAGCATGAAATATGTGTGAATTCCAAGTCTTGCAGATGTATTTCAATTAAGACACTGGCAAATAGGGTGTCATCTCCACGAAAATAAGATGGGCCTCATGCAATTCACGGGAAAGTCCAGACGTTTTTCAAAATTTCACATCATCACGTACATCATAGCTCATAGATCAACAGCTCCAATTTTTATATGTGAAGTTAACCTGACCCGTACAATGGTTCTTTTATTCCGCTTCCTTGAACCCTCACTCATGCATTCTTATGGTGAAGCTGCCATGCCATCATTCTTGGTCATTGTGATTTGTTATAAATTTTGAAAATATTCTTATTCCTCATCCCAATCACTATGGTATAGGTACTGAGGCTATGTACCAGGTATAACCCATTTATAGTTGTTCATTGTAATGTGAAAGTCTAAAAATCATACGGATTTCTCCTTTAAAGGGACTGTACAGTACTGGTTGAGGTGGGGATTCATGTTTTGAACATTCCTAAGTGAGATAATGAAAAGCCTCTTATGAAATATGAAAGAGCATGTAATTTTAAGAAGGATTCAACGTTTATTTGATGAAAATTGGTTTTCAAATGGCTGAGATATCCAAAAAAAGTGCTAATAATAAAAGGCAACATGCCACAACTTTATTAGGATCTCTTTGTTTCACCTTGTTTTTGGATATCTCAGCCATTTCAAAACCAATTTTCATCGAATAAACTTTTGATACCCCTTAGAACTGCATGTTCTTTGACATCTCATAGAGTGGTTTCTGAATATCTCGCAAAACGCTAAAAGCTAAATCCTCACCTCGACCAGAACTGTACACACCCTTTAATAGTTGCCTAATTTTGTGTTTTATAGTACTGCAGTTATTACATTTTTACTACTTCTTATTAGACCTACTATTTTTGTCCTTTAATTTTTACTGTATTCGTCATAAGTTCTATAGTTTAAGAGAGTGGTTTTTTTTTTCTCCGTATGTGATTTTGAATAAACGTGATGACATGGAAGCAGTAGCTCCTTATCTTAAACGTCATCTTATTTGAAAGTGATCAAGGTTTTTGCTTTTTCAATAACACGCAAGCCAGCTATATGATTTCTATTGAGTATTTGCAAACAAAATAATGAGCAAGTAGCATATTCTATCTCGAGAGACACAGTAAAATTATTAAGAAGCGTATCAGTAGTGAAAATAGTTTAATTGTCATTTCATTCTAATGATAATGATGAATATGATGTAATGTTAATCTTTTTTTTGGGGGGGGGAGGGATGTCGTGAAATAAACATTAACGCTAGAGTGCAGACTACTTCTATTAATGTTTTTAAGTTGAGTGAACTTCGAAATTCGTGCAAAAAGGAAATAAAAAGAAAGGTAATGGGGAAAATAAGGAAATAATGAATGGAAAGAGAAACAAAGAAGCGCACAGTTATCATCAAAACAAAGAAAATGCATCAGTTATTGATGATAAATTCAACTTGTTTGTCATAAATCATACATGTGCAAACATTTGATTGGTATTATTGCGAGATGATAACAATCAACTCACTCTGCATTAATGGGAACACTGAATATAAAATCACATCACCTCGAAAATTAAAAATTATACACTTCAATTTCTTTACCGCTTGATAGGGCAGCATAGAATAATGAGAACATCACATAATGAAAGATAAAGGTCTGGAGTATAAATATTAGTGATTATTCTAATAATAATAGACATTGTTGCAATGACGATTTATTGTAATGATATTGATACTGATATCCTTTTATTATTATTATTATTATCATTATTATTATTATTATTATTATTGTTATTATTAATATTATTATTATTATTGTTATTATTATTATTATTATTATTATTATTATAATCATTATTATTATTATTATTATTATTATTATTATTATTATTATCATTATTATTATTATTATTATTATTATTATTATTATTATTATTATCATTATTATCATTATTATTTTTAGTCTCTTCATCATCATCATCATCATTTCGCACATTTCAATCGAGGTCGCGAAGGCCCCAGGCTTACATTTGTAACAGTCGACGCTAGACCTGCATCGTCATTGTTTTTTTTTTGTTTTTTTTTTTTTTTTTGACGCTTTTTATAGCCTTTATTCAGACCAATCAACATTGTTACATTGTAGTGACACAAAATATCTATATTACACTGTTTGACGGACATCAAAAAGGTTTGTGCAAAATATAGATTAAACATTAATAAATTGTACACACTTATTCAGTCACCAGTCTGAATAAAGATTTTATCTAAAACAAATACACTGTACAAGAAACATGAGAGGTGATGGAATTACAAAATCTTTAAAATGTAATCTATTCACCAGTTATAAACATCATGAGAACTAATATCTCTCTGGGTCATAGGCAAGTGGAGATTCATAACCAGATAATTAAGCTTTAATAATGACGATCAGAGAAAAAGAACCAGTATATGGAGCGGGCAAAGCAAAACACAGGATATTCCATTCATTTTAAATAGATTGACTGAGATAAATACAAAAGATATGTCTTAAACGGGATGCAATAATTAAACCCGGTATTTCATGAAGTATAATTTTCCCATTTCGCGTAATGTAATGTCAATTTATCCTTTAAAGTTGCTTTTTCATATTCAGACTGTTTTGAGGTGGCAATTGCCTTAGATATTTCTTTACAGGTTGGAACTCTTCCACTTTTACGGTTAGCAAAAATCATATGCTTAATCAAAATTAACACATGATTCAACAAAGCATCGAGTTTGATATTTTCCCTGAATCCAAGTAAAACGTCAAGTCAATTTATATTAACAAACTGAGGAAATTTTAGTTTATTTCCTACCTCGTTCCATATTCGATAAACTAAAGGACAGTCATAAAATATATGATAATATGTTTCAACCTCTTCCCTACAAAAGGAGCACAGATTTGATTGTGTTATTCCAAACTGGTGAAGTTTATCATTACAAAAAATAACATTGTGCAGAAGCTTATATTGGAATTCTCTCAGCTTCCAGTCTAGTGTCGAAATTCTAGGAATAGAAAAACAAACTGCAGTAGCCGATCTATCCATGTTTAATGCTAATACTTCTGGGTGTTTTGAAAGAAAAGAATCTTCAATGGTACCAATAAAAATATTGTATATCATTTTTGAAGATACTGACAATAGGGGGTACACTTTTTTGTTTATATTAAGACTAATTTCAAAAACATCAGCAGGGTTATCACTCAAAATATGATCCCTCACGTTACCTTTTCTCGCCACCTTCCATTCTGCTGGAAATTTATCATACAATTCATAAAGAGAGATTAAATCGTCTGCATTTAGGCCCTTTCTAATAAAATAAGCCCCTGGTCTAATTTTTCCACCAGCGTCAATGACATGTTTAACTTGAAAAACATTAGCTTTAAATAGTTTTTCATTAAAGGGAAAATTCCTACCTGAAATAAAAAAATTATTAAAAATTATTTGATTTTCATTATACGTTTCTTTAACAATTACATTTTTTCCTTTCAAATAATCCCAGATATCTAAAAATTCTAAATACAACTTCGGCGCTTTAATATTTAATAACCGGGGATCATAATTACAATGAAAAATTAATCTCCCTCCTACTTTGTTAAATACATGTTCAAAAAAACTGTTTCCATTTCATATTCTTATCACCTCTAAAAAGTCTCTTAATCCACATTATGCGCTGGGCATACACCATGTACCTAAAATTCAGCATTTTCATTCCCCCTTTATCATAATTCAAATACAATAAATTTCTCTTTATTTTGTCACGACCGTTCCAAATAAAATTAAAACAAATCGTTTCCACCTCTCTGAAAACCCATCGAGGTACTGACATTATGGAAGAAACGTATAATAGCTTATAAAATATAGCAAATACTTTAACCAGTTGAATTTTCCCAAAAAGGGTCAAATCCCTTTGCTTCCACCATCCCAACAATTTTTTTATTTTACTCAAAATTTCTTTATAATTCATTTCTTCTTTAACATTAATATCTAAAGAAAAATATATTCCTAGCACTTTAACTGTTTGAACCAATTTGCCCAGCGTTATTCCAGTCAAGTTATCATTATTCTGACTAGAAGACCCCAATTTCATAAAATATGTCTTATCCCTGTTTATCTTTAATCCCGATGTATAATAAAAAGAATCCAATATATTATCTAATCTTTCTATATCACGTTTTTCTTTCACAAAAATTGAACAATCATCTGCATACATTACTATCTTTGTCTCCATATCACCAATCAAGATACCCTTTAAATCTTTTTCATTTCGAATAAACAATGCTAGTGTTTCTATAATCAACAGAAAGAGGTATGGAGACAAGGGATCCCCTTGCCTTACTCCCCTACCTATTTCGAAGTATCCCGTGGAAGTATCCCGTGGAAGTATCCCGTTTCGTACGTCATTACTGTGAAGAGCGCCATCTGTAGAGCTCCCGTGCACAATCCCCAAAGAGTGATACAGATTTCAAGAAAAATATAAATGCACAAGATGAATTTATGAACTATGTCGGCTCTATACTTAATTCGAATTTAGAAACGAAGTTGATTTAATCGGCGAAAAAGCTGATTGGGAAATGGAAAACGCAGAGGTTGCAGACCTATTGAATAATACTTGATGAAAATTCTATCAGTTTTGAAAATACACTCTTCCGACAACATGATTATTGTAATGAATACGTAAAACCTCGCGAACATCTATCACATGAAGAAATAAAAACAAGTGTATTGATTACCATTATTATTATCATCATCATTATCATTATTTTTTATTGTTATCATTATTATCATTATTACCATTGTTATTATCATTATTATTATCATCATTACTTTGCCATTTCGCCAATCACTGTACGTGTATTTGTAATTTTTTTCATTGATTACCTATTATGTATCTCTTGTATTGTATTTCACCCCTTTCCCCCTACAATAAAATAGGGTGGCGTGGGCCGTATCACCTCCTTGGGTGGATAAATTCTTAAAGGGATCGTACAGTTTTGGTTGAGACCTAATTTTTTTTTTTTTTTGTGAGATAATGAGAAACCTCTTATGAAATATGAAAGAGCATGTAATTCTATGAGGAATTCAACGTTTATTTGATGAAAATTGGTTTTGAAATGGCTGAGATATCCCAAAAAGAGCGATGTGGGACTCACATTTTATTATGATCACTTTGCTTTACTTTGTTTTTGGATGTTTCGGTCATTCCAAACCCGATTTTCATCAAATAAACTTTGAATTCCTCTTAAAACGGTATGCTCTGTATTATATCATAAGTGTTTTCTTGGTATCTCGCAAAAAGTTAAAAGCCCAATTCTCATCTCCACCAATACTCTACCATCCCTTTAAATTACGTCATTAGTTTTGACTGATACAGTTGTGCATAAGTGCACAAGACTCCGCTGCCACTCTAGATTATAGTTGAACCAGGGGGAGGTTGACCCCCTGTCTAAATACCTGGTAATAATTGATAATGATAATAATAATGATAATAATAATAACAATCATCATCACGATCATCATCATTATCACCATCATCATCATCGTCATTGACCATCATAATCATCATTATCACCATCATCTCCCTGGTTACATGCATCAGTCTTCACCTGTGTTCATCAGTTTCGCGATGGAAGCTTCTGCGTCCGATCTCTATCAACGAAAGTACATGTATTATGAATTCATGTATGATCGCTACGTTGCGCACGCTGCGTTTGTTTGTTTGTTAGTTAGTTTGTTTGTTTTTTGTTTCTTCCTTTCTTTTTGGTATTCATTCTTCTAGTAGAAAGTTGTGCACACTTGCGAAAAAGAAAGGAGTTTGTAAACCTGCACTTAGCAGTCTGCTCAATCTCTCAATCCTTCTGTATTCCACAGCGCCAAACTCAATGCCATGTTCATTTACATTACGCTCTTCGAAGGCAAGCTACCCAAGCCAACACATCGAATGCAATGCCCAGGGCAAGGCGTGCATTGCCATTTTTAGCTTGAATTATGCATGACATCATCGCCATAGCGCATATCGATTGGCCAGCAAAGTGAACACTCTCCCGCTTCACGTGACGTCATGCGCAGGACGCCGAGATAAGAAGAAAAAAATATTCAGAAAATCACAACCGACACACGCCCTTCTACTTCGAACTTGCTTCCACGGTTCGTCGTGCTTATGAATGCAAGCAGCCTCGCGTTCAATTCCAGTCTGCTTGCCAGGTCTCGGGATATAAAAGCTGTGACCCTTTGAGAGATACCTCATACCCTAGAGTGGCCGGATAGCACATATCAGTCTTTACACTTTCTCCTCGGAGTCGACCGATACTTTCCTTTATTCAAAATGGGCGAATGGAGTAATGGAATCTGCGGTTGCTTCAGCAACATCGGTATGTGTATCTTCACGTACGTGGTGCCTTGCTACACCCAAGGAAAGCTGGCCGAATCGGTGGGTGATGACTGCCTTCTCTGTGGTATCGCTCTCCTCGTACCCCTCGTCAACATCTACGCCCGTGTCACTACCCGTGGCAAGGTCCGAGACAACAAAGGAATAGAAGGGGGGCTCATCGGGGATTTGATCTGTGTCTGCTGCTGTCCCTTCTGCGCCTTGATGCAAGAAGCTCTGGAAATGTCGGTGGCGACTCCCCTAGGTGCCGGGGAATCCATTGCCCGTTCTTAAACCCGGGAGTATATTATAGTGATAGCGACATCTACTACCACATCAACATCCACGCCTATGTATTTTATGTATAAAACTTTGAATTTGCTGATGCTTCGGGACGTTCGAGTGCAGCCAGCCTGTCCAGGAGGCTGAGAGAAATATAAAGTCAAGGATATTTTAAAGAGATACATTTGAAAGTGGG
Source organism: Diadema setosum (assembly GCF_964275005.1). Classification (NCBI taxonomy): domain Eukaryota; kingdom Metazoa; phylum Echinodermata; class Echinoidea; order Diadematoida; family Diadematidae; genus Diadema; species Diadema setosum. The sequence goes on along the minus strand of NC_092693.1, from coordinate 11,002,988 downwards.
GGAAATGTGCCATCATACTTTGAGTGATGATAATCTGTTGCTCACCACATCACACGGGTGCAGCGCAGCCATACTAGCCACGCCCTTATCCTACAAGCTGATAATGTCCCACAGTGCGCAAGTGGAGCTGGAGCGATCTAGCGAGACACCAAGCACCGAGTACATATCTCAGAGCCCCACACAAGATGGCAGACATTCTGGATCTGACAGACGTCAGATATACCTGGAAACTGTTCGCAACTCTTTCACAATGAAATCAGACCACCCCCGCCCATCCTGTTCATAAGCGTGACGTTTTGTGACGCGGTTATGCGAATTCAACTCTTCAGCCGAGACATTATTATTTAGTGGAGACAATGCTCTGTTTGACTGCTGCATTAGACCATGGCATGGAGCTACATCATACGACAGATTCCCTTGGTATCCCCGAGTACCTCTCCATGATACAAACCCAATGAAATTGTAGGATAACTTGAACGCATCCTTTTTACATCCTCGCATTTTCCATCCTCCAATCAAGTTTTCAGCTATCGACCGACCTTGCTTGAAGAAGGCAGGAGTTTCGGCAGCGATCACACAGGATTTATTTCCATTTTTTTTTTGTCCGGAGTTCTTAAACATATAAAGAGATATTAAAACAGAAAAATAAATGTGATAGCACACTTTCCTGGAAAACGACAGATATACCTCTGGAGGGCAGAGCGTCCTTGTTATGATATTAAAAGGATACACCGAATCTTCTCGTATATTTCCCCCTCGGATTATAGAATGAAATGAGAAAGGTCGACCATGTTTCGCGTGGCGAGTGTATCTCCCTGTCGAACGCCGTGGCCAACGTGACTGCAAGCTTGGACAAGCGGTATTCAGGCAGTTCTCTACAACGGACAAACTTGACCCTTTTAACCCCTGGACAGCTAGGCAAACGTCAACTCATAAGGAACATAAAAACACCGCAGCAACAGTATGCCAGGAAATCTCCTGCGTGCGTAGAAAGAAAGACCTCTTTGTTTTGTTTTGGGTTATAACCATCTCTACTAAGTTCGTAGTAAACTAATTATCAAAATGGCCAGGTGTGGATTAGATCGTGTTTGCAATGGGAATAGGTACAGACCATCTGGTGCAGCAGTTTCCGCTTTGGGTGATGTTGATTAGCAAACAAGATTCATTCGGATGTACACGTACGGGAAATGTAATCAGAATAATCGCGCTTGCGGCAGAAAACATGCATACACTTATATCCGCTTCTTATGGAACAGTATATAGGGTCTGCATTCCTCGACAGTAAGTAGTACATGTACAATAAAGATTTGTATGACCATAAATGTTGTGATGTAGGGCGTAACTGGCAAAAAGACTGAATATACAGCAAATGGAATATAGCAGTCTCGTGTTTTTCGATCAATGCATTATTTTAATGTGGCAAAAGTTTCGTTAAATTTCCCTTTTCCCGCGCTGAACATCTACTTTCATATTTCGTGTGTTGTCTATCCGTGCCTTGAAACAATTCTCTTCCTATTTTTTTTTTCAGGCATTTCTATTACATAGTACAATATTAAATCAAACCTTGTTTTACAATGCTCTGTTTGAATGCAGATTTGAATCTTTTAATGAGTTTAGACTACACGCAGCGTGTTTATTTTTATATACCTACATTGTTTTACCTTCATTTCTTTGTATTTCATATATTTGTCATTTCTACAGAAGACCTTGATATGACAACTTGTGTATTTTTTGATAATCAATTATGAACACTGGTATGACTCATTCACACAAACGCGCAGATTGTGTGTGATACCAGGGAGGTCTCACCTCCCTGGTGATACATACATACTACTTTAGCCGTTGGTAGACCCTGTCATGATAATTATATTTCTGATTCCATTGTCATGAGCCGTATATTTTGTAGTCGATATAAAGAAATATTCGAAATTTACTATTTAGCGCATGAACAATCTAAAATCATCTGTCTTTCACGTCGTTAGCAGGGGATATTGCTGTAAATGTTTCCAATGGAATACATTTTGACCGTGGAGAACGGGTAACGATGTTGTTTCCCGTATTCAAACATTATTACTGAGATTCAGGGATTTTTTTCCAAGATAAGTTAGCTGCCTTTCGTCTGATTCTTCCAATCCTCTTCATGTGTCTAAAACTGGTAAAGGAGATGTGAGCTATCACCGAATAACATTGGTGTTAGACTAGTCGTCTGGACGACAGGAAATGAAAAACGAAATGCACCTATAAAAGCACCAGGAAAAGACAAATCAGGGATTTATAGTGTCACTAGACAACACAGTACTCTACCGCCTGAGCTTATCAAAATACGACGCAGCTCCTATTACAGAATGTGACTTCCCTCTCATTGGAAGTTTCATAGTTGAAAGCTTTCATCATGAATGGATTATGTACTGGGCAGCACATGACCGTAATTTCAATACAATGTATCAGGCGTGTCCTTTCGCCGTGGGCGTAGAGAGGGCTGGTACGCGCGGGAAAAGCACGGTGGATTGTGTTTTGCACATGGTGCGAACGTCCAGATGGGGGTTGGGTGGGCAAGGAATGAGATGACACGGGTCACACTCGGTGATGTTGGAAGCAGAAGGGCTTACACTAATATCATCGAATGCCGTTGCTGCCCGGAATTTCCACGGCATGCCGCGTGTACTATTGTACGAGTGGGCGAGGTTGCAGGCATATGAAGAGTAGACTCAGGCGGCCATTTTCTCTCTTCCTTTTGGCTTATCGCCAAACTGGACTGGAGTCGGTAGGGAGCTGTCGCGGTAAATAACGATAAAGAAAATTCATCCGTACAAACTAAGGAGAAACGGACGCATAATCTTAAAATTACTCTTTGTTATTTTGTCTTTATTGTACATCTATTTAAATGCATTAAGAAACGAACGCGTGGGATAGGTGATATTGTGACATACACGTGTATGGTGTATGGAGCAACAACGAAGTTGATAAGAGAAGAGTCCTAGAAGTAAAATATATATACGGTATATAACGTGGCCTTGGACTATGTCGAGTACTAGGCGCAAGAAACATGTAAGTGAACGTACAAAAGAAAGTCAGTACTGAAGTTCAAAGTCACCGATATACCATTTTGATCGGCGACACATGCAAATTTGAACATAGGGTGAACAGGATTTGTACTACAATGTATTTGTACTCGTTTGATATCATGACTAGAAAGAATGATTTAGAGAAGTTGCTGCTATCATAATTTGACACTTTATGGTTACAATGATTCCATAGACCTATGTATACTCCGTGGTCATCATGTGATGGTACAAAAGTGGAAGTTGTTGTTGTTGTTTGTTTGTTTGTTTTTCTTTTTCAATTGATAAATGATTTGTTACGTGCAACTTTGAACGGCGCACGCACGGTGACGAGTACCACCAGACTTAGCCTCGTGTTCAGGCCGTTTGGGATTTTTGACAACTGTGTCTGTTATCAGACCAGTTTGATAACATGCAAGCCCAGTCCCACCAGTGAGGAGGTGTACTGTTTTGTGACATTTAGGCAGAATTATTGGCATTTCTCCTATAATAGTGTTAAAGGCGTTTAGTCTGTTTCTTAGACGAACTTGTATTTGTAGAAGCAGGCAGAACACGTTGGCAGTGACAAAGGCAAACAACTGGAATCGAATTTGATTTTCTCTGTAATTCCCAGGTGCTGTCTGTTCTCTGTATAGATACTTGACTGAATATGTGACCTCGTGTCAAAGTGATGACAACAAGAACGATGATATTCCGTATTGACGACCAGGCTGTAACATCCTCTTTTCCGCATCATTCGCATACTAGGCGATGATTGGAAATTTGTGATTGGATAATATTATAATTGTAGTGACATAGATGGATGTAGATAGGACTTATGGTCAGAATTATCGTTGTGCCGTTTCAAAGTCTATATGAGGTAGCCGACATTAGTAGTGTTTTGGGTTTGCATGTAGATTATTGTTGTACTTGGATAAGTGTGAGTAATACTTCCTGGCGTATACTCGAGTGACGATACAAAATATCATGTGTATAATTAACGAAAAGGATTAAGGGAGAGAAACTGGAAAAAGAACTTTGTAAACTTAGCATCGTGATCAAAAGGATCCAGCAATAGTTATTATTTTATACGGAATACAAACTGAGTCAAAATATACTGTCAAAAGACGTTGGTACAGCTCATGACGTGTATTCGTTTCTCTTCCAGTCTTTATCTGTGTAACGTGATCGTTCTGTGTGTGTGAATGGGTAGAGAGAAGTAGATTTTGATTCTATAAGTGGGGAGAATAGTTGTGGGATTTAGCGGATGCCTAAAATTATGTTGGTGATGAATACTGATGATGAAAATGATGATATGACGATGATGATGATGATGATGATGATGATGGTGGTGATGGCGATGATTATACTGATTAGTGGAGGGTGGATGTTAGTGAAGATGATACTGCAAACAGACATTAACGCAAACGTGTACAATAGTACATTCTAGTGGCGAATAACAATCAATTTTAAAACGAATGACTTATTTAACTTTGAAAAGTGTTTGTTGTGGTTGTCTGTGTGTGTATGCGCGGGCACGTATATGTGTGAATATGTCTGTATGTTAGAGTTTAAGGTCAATTTAAATTTGATCTTATTTCTGCATTTTTCAGACAAATAACGAGCATAGCATTGTATATTCTTTCACACAATCTGTAAAAAGGAATGATACATGGAAACTGCAATGATACACAATCACGGATATTGTAAGGGCACAGACCAATTAATTTGTGAGACACATACTAATTTGTAATGTTGAAAAATTGTGTGGGAATTTAAGAGCCATGGCATGATATTAATTTTACAGCATACATGAATACATTTACATATCCTCTTTACATTTTACTTTTTATTTCTCACTTTTCATTGCAATCGCTATCATTACCGCAATTTCACAGGACATGCAGCATACGAAATGTGTGTAAAATACATTGTACAAGTATTACAAATAACTTTCGCTCATTTCCCCTCTTTTCTTCCTGTTTGATTGCCTTTCTAACTCTCGTCTCTACTTCCGTTGTTCCCGTGAATTGCCGCGTTGCCATGCAACGTAATTGCCTGTGTTATTCTAACCATAATGACATAGGAGATTTGATTTTGATATCACGAACAGGTGGTTTCCACATCATGATGAGATCATTAAAATTTACTCTCAGTTGACTCTGTGACGCTTCTGAAAGTGGAAACTGAAACTGGTCTGTTGCCATAATGGTAATTTACTTGTCCTACTTACCGGGTAAACATAAATCTAGCTTTATGGGCGCATGGGATGGCGTTTTGATATTCATGTTAAAGGATAATCATTTTCATTTAAAGATGATGATTAAACTGAAGGATACCATATTTTTTTTTAATTAGTCTTTTTTTTTTTTTTTTTTTTTTTTTTGTAATCGGTACACAAAACGCGACATTTATCTCACGATGGGATTAGGTGCTTTCATTCCAGGGTCTGCTATCATGGTTCCGCACAATCAAGAGACGCAACATTTATCTTTAATACGACACCTCTCCGGGTTGCTCAAGATATGAACAGGTTGATTTTAAGCATACAGTGTGCTGTATTTGATTTGTCTTTTTCATGTTGTTAGACATTTCATTTTATTTATTAAGTTTTCACACAAATTAGACAGTGTTGTACATGTATTTGTAATATACATGTACATCCATGGAGATCAATGACAAGTAACACATATTCGCGAATTGAGTATGTTAGGACTATAGTAATATTCCATGATACAAAATGAATTTAAATCAATCTAAAGGACGTTACATTCATATCAGATGTTATGTGACATGCTGAGAGTTGTCTCACAAGGGGGTTAGATTGCATGCAGATGAGGACCTGTGTGTATTTTGGGGGATGGGGCAAGGCGGAGCACTTAGTCCACTCCTACGTCCCTACAATATAATGACAATAAAAAACTTATCAAACCATTCCCTTTTCTACTGCAATTACTATGATAAATATGCACTTATGAAAATGAATTCAAATAATCAAACCATTCCCTTTTTTACTGCAATTACTATGATAAATACGCACTTATGAAAATTAATTCAAATAGTGAAGTTTGTCTTGCGTCATCAACCAATATACAATGTACATGTAGATCCGATTTTGAGTTTTGTTGTTGTTGTTGTTGAAGGAAATAAAAAAAAAATTGTGTGAAATTGAGGAGGTTAAGGGCAGAGGGGGCGTTGAGGTAATGTGAACCTTGCCCCCCCCCCCCCCCCGAATAATTCCCGGAGGCTGCCTAATAGAATACAATGTACATAGCAGACATAATTACAGGTTTGTATAAGTACAAGGGTATGCACGTACTTTATGAACTTTATGACCTTTGACCTTCATTGTCATTCCTCGCCTCGCTGGTCGATTCATATTCTTCCCCAGCCTTTTCTTTCTATATTACATTTAATATTAAGAGCCTTTTGCACAGTTTTATAAATGTCACTCACAGTTCTATTTCATTTTGATACTCATGACATGCATAAGGTAAGCATGTAGTCTTTCTTCACAGGTGACCGGCAACTCGGTGGAGGAGAAATGAAAAGATTTTTCCTGTCTGGTTGTCACAAGATGTGATCTGATATCAACATTATTTTGATTTCTGATTGTGCATTAGGAAGGAAATCTTGAAATACAATGCATAATGATTAGTTTCTAAAGCTTGTCATGCGGGCGGGGGGGGGGGGGGGTAGCAATATCAGAAGGTAATCCTCTTTCTATTGTGTTGGTAGTTTTGAATGGCATCGACGAAATCAACACAGGAAACAGCCGGGGTAGGAGAGAAAATATAAAGGGCTTACGCACCTATGATTCAGAAAAATAAAGATCCTAAATGTCAGGAAATACTCTGACATGGCATTCCATAGTAAATGGGAACTTCAAAATGGCCCTATCCCGTACACGTGGTCATGTGATCGTGATGTCACCTGCCTAGAAATTTTCACTAATTTTATCGTGATCATGGCGCATTATAGGGAATCTAATTCGATAAAAATCATGCCTTGGACCATGGACATGTACAACCATATCCAGTCATATTCGCAGATGGAAATGAAACAAACAAAAACAATAAGAAAAAAAGTATTGTGGTAAGTTTTGCATTTTGTTCCTGATTTCATACAGACAATGATCGTTATTAAATTCTTGTGAAGGAACGTATACACGCAGTACAGGGAGGTTATGCTCCCTTTCCGTATGGGCTCAGACCATAGAGCTGCATACAGCTCTATGGCTCAGACTTACATTTAGAAATTATTATTAAGATAATATGATTTTATCTCTTTATCGACATTACACTCAAAGAAAATAATGCGTTTTCAGATTTTTCTTGAGGTATTGGAGGATTCGGAGTTTGTGATGGACAGAGAACGAATTTTACTCCACTCATTGACAGTGAGCGAGTGTATTAAAGCCCCATATCAGCCGCTTGACTTCATTCAGAAGTACTAGAGCCCACTTTGCGATTAATTCAAAAAACATATATTATGCGTGAGGCCTCGGGGCAACCCGATGATTATTTGCTGTAAAGTTGAAAGGGAAGCCAGCGAAGAGAGTTAATGCGTAGAGATGGCATGGATGTGAGAACGGAAAGGAAGATATGCAATCGGCCACAAAAAAAAAACAAACAAAAAAAATAACGACATCAACAACAACAACAATATGTGCGAGACGCCGGAGTCGATCCACATTAGAATTTGGAATGGGAGAAAGAAGACCGTTGCAGTAGTCAAGAGAGGGTCAATGACCTTACAGTTTGATGACAGGTTTTGACAAATCGCTATATTTGTGAACTCAAATACGAGAATTATTTCTTACAGAGCGACAAATATTTTCATAATATGTACGGAAGCATTTTCAACGTATAGTATCAACGAAGAAAATTAATTCATGTAAACACACACACACACACACACACACACACTCATATGTATGTTTATATATCTATATACATACTATATGTATATATAATACACACACACGCAGGTTGTAGAGTACCGAATCAAGCATACGGAAAAGTTAAAGGGGTCGTATAGTTTTGGTTAAGACCAAACTTCAGATTTCTAACATTTTTGATGAGATAATGAAAAATCTCCCATGAAATATGAAAGAGAATGTAATTCCAAGAGGGATTCAATGTTTATTTGATGAAAAGTGATTTGAAATGGCTGAGATATCCCAAATAGACAATCCTAGTTAAAGGTGCTATGGGACCCACCTTTAATTACGATCGCTTTGTTTTATTTTGTTTTTGGATGGCTCATCTATTCCGAAACCGACTTTGAATTCCTCTTAAAATGGTATGCTCTGTATTATTTCATAAGTGATTTCTTGGCATCTCGCAAAAAGTTAAAAGCCCAATCCTATCTCTACCAATACTATATCATCTCTTTAAAGGTCATCTATTCTTCGTAAGTACACCATTTTCAAAGTTCCCGGGCAGTGCTCTGACAAGGTACGCGAAGATCCCCCGGTCAGGTTGCCTCTTTATATATATGTATATATATATATATATATATATATATATATATATATATATATTTTTTTTTTTTTTTTATAATTTTGGTTGGACGCTTGCTCGGTTTACCGAGAAGGACCAATTTCATATTCAATATTCCAGGTATATTATGCTTCCTTCTCTCAGCTACTACATGACAACGTGAACAGCAACACACTTACACTTGATAAAGGGTTATCCGCTCCCCTCCCCCCCCCCCCCCCCCCACAACTACCGCGAGCGGCGGCAGATACCCATGACATTCCTACACTGGGACACTCAAAGCTGTGGTATGAAGTATCGCTTTTGTAGTTGAGAAGAAGATAATGCTTTATTTTTAAATGGCATTGAAGTGTCAATCGATGATGAGAAAATATAGAAAGAATTTCACAAAATGAGATTTCTAGAATGTCGCAAAAAAAAAAAAATCGTGAAAATCGACGGACATCATACGACACTGTTTTGTTAAAAAAAATAAATTTTGCATCAAAATCTACTCACATGAAGTCAAATCTTCGAAAATAATATACTAGTAGATAAACGATCAATGTGACAAGATGTTGAACTTAATAACTAGCCAACGAATATGACTGTTATATTTTAACATAAAAACAGCGTAAGTATATGCTATGCATGTGTGTTTGTGCCTACAAAATAGTATGCTTATGTATAGCATGATAACATGTATACGATTACACGGGTTCGTTCAGAAAAGTGAAGGGTTTATATAATTTCCAGTCTTTTAAGAGTCTAGTATGTATGTGTGTGTGTGTGTGTGTGTACGTTTTCCTATATAAAAAAAACTGAGTCCAAGGAAATACGCGCCCATATCTAATAATCATTTATTGATTGATTTTTAGTACACTTCTGTATTACCAGCATTGTGTTATGTGAAAGAGATTAAATCAAAATATCATGCCAGTTGCAACACACTTTTTTTTTCTTATCTTTTCCTTTCTTTCTCGTTTCATTATCTAAACGGGCACATCGTTTTAATGACTAATACGCGGTAACTTATTTCCTTTTCTGAGCCATTGTTTTCCTGAATGGAACCACCAGCACACCACCGTGCCTCCTTGATGGTGGACTATACACCATAATGAGATGCAGGTATACATGCACATTTTAATAGAAGCCCAACACATAGAAATGTATTTATTTATTTATTTATTTATTTATTTCCAGTTTTATTTAACCAGGGTAGCCTCGTCAGTTATAAAACTGCTTTCAATGAGGGCCCTGCAAATGGGTAAAAACATACAAATACAACACATGACATTTGAAAACAAAGGTTTACAGATAAAACTGCAACTGACAAAACATAAGTTCAAAAAATAATTACACATTTGATAACAACAAACTTAGGATGTCTTTAAACATAATCATTAATACATCATTAAAAATATACGTTATATTACACACACATATCTAAAATTATCATATATTAATTTCCATGAGTATGATAAAATGAAATGTTCCTTAAAAAACAATTGCACAATGCATAAACGGATAAAGTATTTAATCTCATTTCTTATTCCCAGAATCACCCCAGTCATTACACAGATATCTTAACAGTAAAACGGGCGGAGTACGAAGAAGAAAAGAAGAAGAAAAAGAAGATTTGCAGAGGAAGAAGAAAGATGAAGGAAAAGGCAGTAGAAGAAAAGAAAGAGATAACTAAAGGAGGGGGTAAGAAGGGAAGGCACTCCGAAAGCATGATAAAGTAAATGTGAACGGCTTACAAACAAACTTCAATACCAACAAAATCTGCTACAATCGAGAAAAAAAGCACATAAATCGGATTACACTGTTTTTACAATTAAGGGATGGGCCGCGTGTGTCCTCTCATTGATACTCGTAGTGCACTGATTGTATTTAGTTGCCTTTGCTCAGGTGTGAGGCTGTTCCATTCTTTGGTACCCACGTACTGGAAAGTGCGTTTGCCACTATTATTCAGAATTTGACAACCACCTTCAGATAGAGATGCATTTGTCTTTGACCTAGTACCCACTGCGTGTGAGGGCTTTGCAAAGCGTTGTGACAGATATGGAGGCGCGATGTTGTTAACGCACTTAAATACCTCACACATTCTATGAACATGTCTCCTTTCTTCAAGGTTCTGCCACTTTAGATTCCTGAACATATCAACAATATGTGTTCTAGGATGAGCACCCAGTATCATCCTTGCCATTCTATTATGCAACAAATCCAGCTTTCTCAATAGAGCCAACGAGCAATTTGACCATACAAGATCACAATAATCGAATTGGGGCATTATGAGCGCATTGCACAATACCCTAAACACTTCATTTGGAACACATTCTTTGGCTGTCCTTCTCAAAAAACCAATCTTCTTTGATATCTTTTTTGCGGTATAACTTACATGTCTTTCATATGTTAAATGTTCATCCAGCAGTACACCCAAATACATAAATATAAATGTATATACATAAATATAAATGTATAGGCCTACTTATCCGGCGCTTGTCTTCCCAGGACCATTCCTGTACAGCTTTTCCTCTATTGCAATCCATGGTCTTGTAGAGTTTAATGGGATGGTACAGTATTGGTTGAGGTGAGGCTTCAGCTTTTAACTTTTTGCGAGATATTTAGAAACCGCTCGATGAAATATCAAAGAGCATACAATTCTGAGGGGAATTGAAAGGTCATTTGATGAAAGTCGGTTCTGAAATGACTGAGATATCCAAACATAAAGTAAAACAAAACAATTCCAATAAAGTCGTGTCCTGTCGCATTTTTTCTTTTAATGATCGCCTTGTTTGGATATCTCAGCCATTTCAAGACCAATTTTCAACAAATTAACTTTGAATTCCTCTAAGCATTACAGTCATGTTTCTTTATATTTCATAAGAGGTTTCTCATTATCTCACAAACACACACACACACACACACGCGCGCACGCACAAAGCTTAAAAACTGCAGCCCCATCTAAATCAAGACTGTACCATCCCTTTAAAGGGATGGTATACTTCTGGTTGAGATGGACGGGTCAGATTTAACATTTTGAAAAGTTTATTTGATGAAAATCGGTTTTGAAATGGCTGAGATATCCCCAATACAAATCGGTCCTAGTAAAAAGTGGGCCCCACCCTTTATTAGGACTGCCTTGTTTTACTTTGTTTTACGATATCTCAGCCATTTCAAAATTGATTTTCATCAAATAAACTTTTCATTCCTCCTATTGGAGTCGTATGGTCTGTATTATTTCATGTGGTTCCTGATTTTCTCGCAAAAAGAGGAAATCTGAATCTTCCAACCAAAACTATATCATCCCTTTAAAATGAGAAAAAAAAAAAGAACAGGGGTCATAAGTTCAATATTGTTTATCTTCGATTTTGCAACAATGAGTATACATAATCATCAAATTAAACAGCTCTATCAACGACAGAAGATCATAATCGTCAAACATCTGAAAGGGAGGGGAATTAAATAGAAATCAATAATCACTATCATTATCATTGGCATTGTCATCATTATTACATTAATGAATATGCATGCTGTTACATCTTGATGTCGGCACGTCACACAAGTTATACCCAGTGTATTATACACCAAATATGTCAGAGGAGGCTGAAAGTTCAAATGTAATTGAACCAAGAATAAATTTCAAAATAAAAAAACAAGTAAAATAACACGGCTGCTGAAACTAAAATTCCAGTCATGCTGGCCTTCCATCAATGTTCAAGAAATTCTATGATATTTTATAAAATGCAATTTAAATAAAAAGTGTTTTAAAGGAGATACATAAATTTTGCTCTCACGAAGAGTGATGGTTGATTGACGCCTTAATAGTTTGTGATCTCAGCTTTAATAGTTTGTGATCTATACGCTATAATGTGAGCTGACAAGTGTCAGTAGCATAGAGGAATAGGACTGACTCAATGATGATAGGACTACCAGCTTTTACGTCTGTATACCAGCAGAAACTCACCAGGATCTGTTCATGCAGAGCAAATCGAACACACGATGTCGATGTAATATTGAAGACCGATACGAACTGCTGGGATATATCGGATCAGGGAGGTATCTACCTCAGCGACCTGTTGCCACTTTTTCCGGAGAAGGGTTACTGAACTAACAGATAAAACCATAAGCATGAGTACAAACGCACTATCTAAAATCGCTGAATTAGACGCGACAGTATAGAGCTTCCGTGTAAATATGCGAGGTATGCGCAATATCAAAGCAATTCATTGTTCAGAAAACAGAAAACAGTGTATGGAAAACACGATATCATGTGTTTGACTGTGATGGGCGTGGTCGACACATTTTGAAGAATGCATGCATTTGAATAATCGCATGTAGCTTTCCATATACGGAAGGGTCAATCTGGAAGGACACCTTTGTAATATATTGATCATGCACTATCCAAGGCCAAAGTTTCTTTTTTTTACGTTTGTCTGTTCACTTGTTTGTTTTCCCGTTGGTACAGAGTTGTATCGTACATATGGTCGGTATGACCATGATGGAGCAGCTCTGTTACAACGTTTGCTCCAAATGACACAGAAACGACGCAAGCGATATGACCGAGAGAACGCATATATATATATATATATATATATATATATATAATTTAAATCATTATTTAGCGAAGCATATCAAGCTTATACGACACATGGTGATGAAGCCATAAATTTTATCATCTTAGAAGTTAATGATTCGTATGCAATCCTCCATATAATTTCATGAAAAAGAATGTTGTTGGAGAGTTTTTGTGCCTGGGGTGTATTATCCAGTCTTCGGATATTCAACTTGTGACATAATTATCAATATTGAGAATGGATTCAAAAATCTCTTAACACATGAATTTGTTTACAGTTTTTTTTTCTCTCCAAAATAGTACTTTCAAGCAATAAAAATGTTCCTCCACGTTTAAGTTAATTACCAAATGGACCGAGTTTCATTTCCATCGAGAGAAAAATAGGAAAAAGATTCACATTATGCTTTCACGGTTATGACGTCACATCCAGTCACATGAGGTGACAATGTTCATGCCTCACGAATCTTTCTCTTGTAGTACATACATATGTAGGTTTTCTTCCTCCCCATCCCCCCCCCCTCCCCCGTTCATAGATAAATATGTGGATAAGAAAATGTACAAATGATATTTGGAGAGCAAAGTAGAGTTTTTGGAAATGTTGGCTGGCTGTTCAAAAAGTGAGAAGTCACAAATTGGGTTTATGTTTAAAGTATATCTCTCTTCATATTAATTTTTTATGAACTTTGCAGTTGTAATATTCAACAATACAATGAGGGGAGTTGTTGTTCTTGTTCTTGTTCTTGCTACGCTTGCATTTGCATTCATTATATTTGATAGCCTCACGTGCAAACCAATAGAAGAACTGTTTATTAGATGAAAATCGATTTTGAAATTGTGGAAATACCCAAAGTAAAACATAGCTATCCTGATAAAACAAATAAGATCGCTTTGTTTTGGAAAGCTCCGCCAATTCAAAACCAAATTTCATCAAATGAATTGAATTTTCTTTAGAATTATATGCTCTTTTATATTTCACAAGAGATTTCTAATTATCTCAAGAAATCATCATCAAAAACCGTTTGAAACTTGAACCCCTATCTCAACCGAAACTGTACCATCCCTTTTACGCCGTTAATTTGCTAGAATCTTTGATCGTTGTCGATACCATTGTTTCTTGAAAAACTTGAGACAATTCTAGTTTGTAAGTGAGTATTATAAGCTCTTTGTTTTTATTATTTATTTTTACTGTGTTCACCTTTGAACTTTTTCACTATTTTGAGTCAGTAGCAATTGGTTTTTCAATCTCTCATGGATTTCAACGGGAGATGAAAAAAAAAAAGCGCAAATACGCTGCTGCCTTTTGTGTTCCAGTGTAGGCATTGATATGATTTTCATTATGGCCTCCGCAAACCTACTGATTTCAAAAGGGAAAGCAAACGAGATACGAGAATAATGCAAATTGATACGCACGTGGTGTATAGGACTGGCATTAATTTTCTTTTCGAGCCACGTGTCTCATTCAACCCTCTTTTACATGGCGTCGACTCAATCAATGAACCCAGTGAACGCCACGCAGGAATATGATAGAGACATGATGCATGCGGTTGACCAGACTATCGAAAACAAGGTGGGGAAAAACATTTACAGGGAGATTTTCATTGAAAAGGTAATGTGTGTTCAGCGAATGCATTAAGAGTAGAAGAACATAATATCAGTGACATTTGAAGAAAATCGGACAATATTCGCTCGACAGGAATGGATTTTCATCGTTTTGATTGAACCATTGTAGTGCCGTCATTACTGGATAAGGTTTATAAACAATTCACTATCGTATGTCACAGTATCAATTAGTGAAACGGTGTAAAGAAAACTTTAGAAGTTTGACGCACATTATACTGTGGTTCAATGGGTACACGCACATAATGTAAAGGCTATTACAATAAGCTCTTTCAATAATCAGAGTCCCAAGCTTTTGTGCACTTACTTCAATACATTGTTTACCCACTCTTGTGGAATTTATTGACTCTCACTCAATCTTAGTTAGTCGCTTGACGCCCCACTAACAGTATATCAAATTTGTGTCGGACTCAAGTTTGGCATAGTGAAGATAAGAAAACAGAGGGAAAATTCCTGGTGAATGAAGTCACAATAGTCTTTGCTTTGAAAAGGATTAATGAAACAACTTGATTGTTTTGTCTGACGGGAGTTAACGGACTTGCGAAAGGTTAAAAGTGCTATTTTGTGTGTGTGGTTTTTAAAAAAAAAATCAACACAATAGATGTCTGTTAACTGTGAAATACTTCAAGGTAAAGTAGCAATTCCAATCAGACTATATCCCTAATTATCTACATACACAGAATATACTGTAACATGAACACACTATCAAGCTTCTCTAATTTATGTTCGATGCTTGTAATATATGCAATATGTCATATGATATAGGCCTAGGTTATATCTGATCATCGGGTGAGGGGTGGAAAACGGAAGAGGGTAAATGATTATTCACTGTATTCTAATGGTTGAAGTTTATCACGCTCGACTGACGTGTAGCTGTATTTGTTCAATGAATTTCGCACCAAAATGCACAACGCACAAAGCATAACGTCTAATAGAGCGTGAACGTGCCGTTAACAATGCATCGTCCTTGAAGCAAAATACGTTTAGATATCATGATATTAAAAATCACAAATTTTATAGCGGTGCAAGAGACAAATAAGCAATGTGCGCGTACACGGGTCCGGCGTTCACACGCTATACGGGGCAGGCCCTATAAACTGGGCAGAAAGAATGAATAGTTCTCTCCAGCATTGAATTTGAAGCGTAAGTGCAATGACAACAGTAAAGATGACGATCAATATTTCGCATTATGTGCTTTTATAGAACGAAAGTGCACATTTTTGGTTCAGTTGTTGGCTGATCCGTCCTGTCGTATGCGTGCTCATCTTAGTATCAGCTGTCGTTGTTGCTGGGTAATGGGTTCAGCTATAGCAGCTGGTGGAGTCATAATTATGATATGGGACCAGTGCACAAACGGAAGGACACGCACAGGAAGGTGTGTGTGTGGGGTGGGGGTGGAGGCAATCCCTCCTCATGGGCTTGTGTTTGTAGCTTCGTGGTCCAATCAACAACAAAAGAAAATACAAACAAACAAACGAACATGCAAAGAAACAGGCCTATACAATGTGTCAAGGTAACAGAAAAAAAATGTGTTACGGGTTGATGAGGTTGTCGAAAACTAGTGGACAACTGGGTTGTTTTTACAGTGGATGTACGAAACAGAGGTTTTTCGCTTTATTTCACCTGACAATCGAGTTTTTAGATATTGATTCAATTTCCCAATTCAATAGATCATTAAAAATACTGCGTTATACCAATGATTTAAGCAAAGAAAACGAGACAGAAAGATAAAGGGGCTATTACACAAATTACATAACATGCAGGCCAACGTACTCTCCCTGTGACATGTTGTAAAGCACAGGATATGATTGTGTCTTGAGTTAAATTATTCATTTTGTATGTGCAATAATGCTATGTGCTTCTTAAACTAAAGCACATTCAGAGAGAGGATAGAAATATGGGGTGCTGTTCGTTATTCCGAAGGTTCGATATTCCGAAGGTTCGTTATTCCGAAGGTCTGTTAATCCGAAACACGCAAATTCCCTATACCTAGAGGTTCAAATCCGAAAATGAAAAAGGGTTCGTTAATCCGAACATTTGTGGCGTTATTCCGAAGGTTCGTTATTCCGAAGATTTGTTCATCCGAAAGTGAAATTCGGAAAAACGAACCTTCGGAAGAAAGAATCTTCGGACTGAAGAGCCTTCGGAATAACGAACCTTCGGAATAACGAGCTGTAACCGAAATATGTGCCCTATACAATGCTAGGCAGAGAGAGAGAGAGAGAAAGAGAGCAAAGGAAAGATAGACAGAAGGAGAAGGACAATGATAGTGAGAAAGGAGGGACGAGCGAGGGGGATTATTTGTGAATTTTATTGACTCTTTCGACCCCCTCTCGGGGTAAGAGAGTACAAACAAAGAATATAAATAGCAATAATTTATTATGACAAACCAGTGAATACAATATACTTGTAGATTACACATAACGACACAAAAGATATACAAGATAATACAGTGTATATGAGAATACAAACATGAATAAAATGAAAAGATACACAGACAATCTACGTGTAAATAGCAGAATATCACAAATTTAACAAAGAAGGTTGCTTCACCGCTATGTGTCCGTGTAGGACCAACTCTTTTTGTACTATCAATGGTGCTTGTGCGATTATCTTTTTCAGTGTTTTTAGAAAACTGGGACATGATAAGACGAGTAAATCTCGTTTTTCAGGAATTCAGCTGAGAGGTAATTTTGGTATCAAAAAGCTATGTCGTGTGCAAAGCACTTGGAAACCTAATTTTGGTTAACTTTTGGGGCAGATACAAACGTCTCTCCCTTTGGAAATATGGGACAGAATGTCTATTTCCTGTTCTCCTCACACTCTTCTATTCAGGTCTGTTACGTCCGTAGTGTATTTTGCATACTTCCCCGCCAAAAAAGCAAGAAGTGGAATTCCCACCTCCGGAGGGGGGGGGGGGGGGGTGGGGTGGGGGTGAGAGGATCAAGGCCAATGCTGTGTTAGTCTGGTTTGTAACTTTAGTCCCTTACACAAAATGCATCCTGTGCTAGGCCTACTTCTTCGACGTTAGAGGGCGTTGATATTTTGGAAAGCAAATTAGTACAGGCATGATGGTCTGGAAGCTAGAGACTACTGTAAAACTGCGTGGGAGAAGGAACTCCCTCGCTCGGGCACGGTTCGTGTCACGAATGATTCCCGCTACGACGTCATAACGCCGCCCGTCGGCGTGACCTCTGACCTTATATCGCGGGCAAGTAAATAACGACGTCGGTGGAATGCGTTTGGGCTGCAACATGAATCAACGGATTATCGAGTCTCTCACGATGTTTTGCTGTGCCCGTCATCATCATATTCGCCAACGTCATTCAGTTGAGTAGCAGGTTGTCGTTTTTTAGAGCTATAGTAAGAAAAAAAAAATGCAATTTCATACTACGTTCAAGTTAACTTTGATTAACCAGTGTAAATTCAGAAGAACAGAGGTAGCAATTTCATCACAATTTAACCTAGAATGTGAAGCTACAATTTTTTACATGTTCCCACTAAATACATTAGAATAGGCGAAATTGGAAAAAAGCGATAATGTCATTACATGACATTCGTTAATGAGTTAGCATCAAGTGCAATATCTTCCCCGAAAATCATAATAGCTGCAGATTTTTACCAGGACATTTCAATGAGAAAGATAATTGTTTTTCTAATTCATATCAGTGAGAATACGTAATCATAAACTAATTGAAAATCAATAAAGATTTGTAAACAGCTCTGCAGTGGTTTCAGTGAAAAGTATACGGGTGATGTTCGTTAGCCTTAAAAAACCCCAAACCCAAAGAGAAATGTGGAGTGAGTGAAAGCAGCAACATTAGTAGAACATATCAGTGAAAGTTTGAGGAAAATTGGACAATCGATGCAAAAGTCATGAATTTTTATTTTTTTGTGTTGGAACTGCTGGATGAGGAGACTACTTGAAGTTGGCGTCAAGTGTGGACAACGATATAAAGAAAATATAAAGGGAATTCCACACACACACACACACACACAAAATCATTTTTCATGAAAATTACACATTCCTTCAACTTGATACTGACATTATGTTAAGGGTATAACAGCAACATTATTCCCCGGCTTTCTGAAAGCGGTTAGTCAAGTGCTCTTTCATTGTGCTAGAAAAGATTTTTTTTTTGAATTTTCATTAAGTATTAAATATATATACTATGATATGCTATGCACGTGTGGTGTATTACTAGTATGCATATTCTTCTATGGATATCCCCTGCCCCCCCCCCCCAGCAGAATTGTGATAAATATCACACATTAAGTCTGATACCTCCTTCCTTCACAAAACTACACGGTCTCTGGTATTGATTTGATAAATACCATCGACCAAAGCACGGCATTCCAATGACATTATTTATATAGCATGCTTGTATATAGTACAAACATCCTTGATGATATCATACTGTAATGAGCATATAAAAATTGTTCACAAAAACCGATAAGTCTGTTTTTGAAGATTTTGAAGTACGGTCTCTGTCATAAAGTACAAAATAATACCTTTTAAATGATATATTGGTCACTACATATAAAGTCGAATTTTTGAAGTTATGGTCAAAAAAAAAGCAAAAATTTTCTTATTATTCTCTTTATTTTTCTTGACCTTTAATCGCAAATATCTCCATTTGACAAATATGGACTTATCGGTTTTTGCGAACAAACTCTTCAATATTAATGTGCATGTAATCTGTGCGTAATGTAATAATGAGATAAAACTGATAATATCTTGATCGGCTAGGTGTTTTTTTACAAACATGCAGGACTAGCTATATAATTATGTGGTACAAGTATCATTATTTGTTGTGTTTAGTAATAGTAGTAGTAGTAGTAGTAGTAGTAGTAGCAGCAGTAGTAGTAGTAGTAGTAGTAGTAGTAGTAGTAGTAGTAGTAGTAGTAGTAGAAGTAGCAGCAGCAGCAGTAAGTAGTAGAAGTAACAATATTTAATCATATTTATAGAGAATGAGGAACTCCAGTGTTGGAAATACAGGTTTGCATGAAGAGTTGTAGATCCAGCAGCAGTAGCAGCAAATCATGTCAAAGGCCCTTGAACACGCATGTTGTTAAAGCTAGGTATTGAAGCTAGGTATACCTAGGTATAGGTATTCTCGAACAGTTGCTATTGATATGCAAATAAGTGAGCAGATGATGTCATTAGGTTGGTCATTCAAAAAAAAAATGATATTCCTGCTATGAAAATATAAAATCATTTATATTGTTATTCCTGACTCAAAAGTGTAATTCAAAGTATCATGATCAATCACAATGTATCATAGGATTTTGAGACTGGGGCATAATTGTCTTTGAACAAAATCAAACAAACAAACAAACACAACAAAGTTAATCAGGAAATGTCAAGATTTTGTGTACAAACAATAGGATATCATCCACTCACTCGATTGCATATTCACGTTGACTGTTTAAGAACTGTTTTGTGAAAATCAGTGAAACTTCTTAAAATTACATAACTCTCAATTTTTTTCCAATTTTGAACAAAATTTCACAGTTGCGCAAGTAAATTTTGGTATTTTCTTTTTTTTTTAAATCAAGATGTGACTTTAACGAGCCAGGAATCACCTACCCTTGAACAAAGACTAAAGTACAGTGAGAACTTGGACAGCTCGTGATGTATAGACCCAGATCTGGTGGCTGTTGACAACTTCCGCTTCCCGGCCTTGTATGAAGGCTACCCAGATGGAACTTCACGTTCACATTCCGGTCATTATGCTTGTTTGTTTCGTCTCCTACGTTTTCAGTGCATGCTCGTGATATCTATACGCTTTATATTTTGTCAAGGTTTCGGAAAATCATTTTGTATTTTATTCGATATACATGTATATGTTTTTGGGCAGTGAATTTTATGTGGGGAAAATTGAATTTCATGTTCCTATCAGGGAGGTGAGACTATTGATCACCTCCCTGTTCCTATATACTTGCTCCCGCAGAATCCAATATTGCGTTAGTGTAAAGCTACAACAAGAAAAAAAGATTCAAAATGTTAAGGGAAGTGAAAAGGACATTTGTAATCACATTCACCATGTCAAATAGTTCTCATAGGCAACGATATTAGAATAAACAATTCAGTAAAAAGGGTGTACCATCATGGTAATATGATTCATAGATCTCGGACTTGTTAGTGACAACAGGATTCTTTTGTATCTATGTTGGAGGGCTGCCCCCCCCCCCACCCCATCCATCCATCCATGCCATTGGACGTCATTTTCGCACATAGAATCTACTTGGTGAGTGGTGACTGGATTATCCTATATGGTCTTATATGGTATGTATCATTTTGTGTATAGCAAGATGTCCTGTTCAACTATTGCTCAATAACTTTTGAGCAATAATTGGCTTCCTGCTTTATTCTTGCATGAAAAAGGAATGCAGAAATCAAATCATATCAAATCAAATCAATTCAGTTCAAATCATCTTACATCTCAGTCAACAAGGTTTGGCAATTTCTGAAATTTAGCCGTCAAAAAGTGAAACGGTGTCTGTATAGTCACAGTCTATAGCTTTGTTTATCCTGTTCTCTTGTATAGACTGGGTGTGTACTCGGGGGATAGTGTAAGCAGTGTAGGCCCTATATACATAAAGCCTTTCCGCTGTTTGTCAGGCGTGAAGGTAGCAGACATGTTAATTGGAGAAGGGGGGGGGGGGGAAGGAAAAGTACCCTGCTTCATGTCAATTATAGAAGGCTAAAGGATGCTTGTCGTTATTTCATCGAATAGAATGAGGCGGGTGCTGTATTGCTGTTGTTGTTTCAATATTGTTATTTGAGCTTGAACCGTAGCCACCATGCTGTGTAGTCATTATTATTCGACGAAATTAACTGAAGGTCAAGTGAATGATCCCATAGCGCCCCAACGATTGATTATTAGGTACGGGTGTACACAATATCATGTACATCTAAGCTATATCGGTTCCACATCTGGTAATAATTTTCCATATTAGAGGAATATGTATAAATATGAAAAGGTAAAAATCTCTGCATTATACAAAAGAGGAAAATCCATTGTATTTCATGTTTGGCGTCTCTATCGATCGAACAAACTTGTTTCACTTCCATTTTCGACTTGGGGAGGGTTGTAAAACACTGCTTATACAGAGGTATTTTTTCAACAACCCTGGGGGGGGGGGGGGGGGGACTAAACTTGAAAGACCTGCGGATGAAGTGGACTTGAAAGGGGAAAATGAATTCATCCTATATCACTCCGTCATTCTGGTCTTCTTGTCATGATTTCTCCTAGATTTATGTCTGTGTTATGGCATTGCCCGGTGCTACATTAACGAGCTTTAGATCTATGACGCGAACGCTAAGACGACGCTGATAAAGCCAAAAATGATGTTCTGCACATGCGCGAGACAGTTGTTTCCATTGTCCAACCGCGTTAAATAGGCTGCGACGTCTTAGCGTTCGCGTCATAGATCTGAAGTTCGCTATATTGTGATAGCAACAGGGAAAGACAAAGTAGACACCCTAATATAATATATGTATTCCTAAAGGGGAATATAGGCCAACTCCCTCAAATTGTGTGGATTTGGTGAATGCTGAAATATTAGAGAAACACATCACATATTCAACTTTCACGAAAAAAAAAAAAAACATTCCTCAACCTGCTACCGATGTAAGTGATCGAAGGGCAATATCATTCTCCTTGGGAAATAAAAATATCTGGAATTCTCTTTATGTCTTTATAGCCCTCTACTAGTGCGTCATCGCGATCCATTGTATAACTTTATAACCTTTGAATGGATTGTCCTACAATTCGATCCTTTACCCCGAGAGAGTTTTATGATACTACTACGTGCTGATAAAACATATAAGCGCTGCAACGTTTTCCAGAAAGTGGACTCTCCATGAAGCTGATAGTCACAAGTTCCTAATTTATAACTAAAGAGTTGCAGATACGCGATACAAAGTCTATATTCTTTAGCACCCTCCTCCCCCCCCCCAAAAAAAAAAAAAAACACTAAAGAAAGAAAGAAAGAAAAGGAGCACACGCGATACATTAGTCGAAGGGAATTATACTCCCATAGATACTTGAAAACGTGAGATTAATACATCCCAAAGACAGGAAGAGATAAAAGAGGTGGAATGTGTGTGTGTGCCTACGTGTTAAACTCGATTAAAGAGCTATCACGCTATTCCCTGTCAAAGAAATTGCCCTTATAGGTACACACTACATATTCCTGAAAATCAGTTTGAGATATACATGGCCTTACCGGAGAAATGAGTAGCTTATATTCAAACTACATAGTACATGAAAGTATGGGAATAACCATGGATCGGCTTGAAATAGACTACTTCGTCCTATCAAATAAAAGTCGGACTTCTAAAGCTAAAAAGGGAGTGGGGAGTTTTTGAGTGGTATATATTGGCTGGCATGCACGACCATTCATCTATAAGTAGCACACACACACACACACACGCACCAAGATGTTTTGTCACCCACAAAACAGCAGAACAATTTCTCTTTCCTCCGTCCTGATTTTGTTTTTGTTTTGTTTTTGTTTGTTTGTCTGTTTGCATGTTTGTCTTTTGGTCGTTACTATTTAACCATAAGTCACATCGCATAATCAATGTGTACAAAATCAAACGATCAAACGAAAAGCTTGCGCTCATTTTGTCTCATTATGCAAACGCATCCTCTGGATATTTTGCCCTGGCTATACAGATTTTCACTTTGATAAGTAAGAGATTAGAGTAGAGTCCATGGGGCTCCATAATGACTCCATGGAGCTCCAATTATGGTAAATCTAACTATGAACCCTGTACGTCCTTGATCTAAGGAAATGTTCAGTAGTTATGGATGACGAGAGATGTACAGCGAGGTGACAAGGTCATCCATTTAGTATACCAGCATATACCATGCCCACATTTACTACAACCGCCACTACCCGTCCTTGGGATATACATCCTGTGTAATTTCCACTGTCCCGGATGTGTGTGTGTGTGTGTGGGGGGGGGGGGGAGGGCTGAGGAGGCCAATCGTTCGTTTGGTGTTATTCAATGATATGGGCAGTGCAATGGCAAGAATACCTCATGTACCCTCTCTACAACGCTCGTGCTTGGAAAAAAAAAACGTGCTGAAAGTATTTCAGTGGTAGCACCACGCACTCGCACATACGTGTGTATCACATAGACACACTGTTCGACTGTATCATGTAATTTAGGGGTTCCATTCAATACTGTAATTCATTAGAATCATGTAGACCCACATAATACAATTTTATGACATCTTCTGTAACCCGACACCTCCTGCTTGTTTTGTTCGTGCAGAAAACTGCGCAGAAGCAGGCCTATAGAATATTAACTTTTTAACCAACTCCTGTTCTTTTCGTTCGAATGTCTCATCAAGTCCATCTCCCTCTTCTTGGTGATGTCTTTTATTTTCGCCAGGAACAATCCCGCCACCCACATCCCCAATAAACACCTTCCCCTCCCCCCCCCCCCAAAAAAAAAAACCCACAAGACATAACGCAAAGCAAGAACAAAACAAAACACATACGTTCATTTCCATAATGTATACACAAACATCACATACCAATCATGCACCTGATGTAGGGCCTATAGCTAACTTTACATTTTCACCTATGGGATGGTATACAATATGTGTCCATTCAAAGCTTTTCCTTCAGCAGAGGTCGATTAAAAAAAAAAAACGGTTTAAGTTATATGTGTGAACGAAAAGGGACCCTCTATCCATGGAGCTATATGGAGCTCCATGATCTGTCTGGTCCACGTCATGAGTCCGACACCCATGAGTCATACAGCCTACGAGCTCGAAACTAGGCAAAGAAGGCCCACGAGTCCGACTCTAGCCAAAAGGGCCCACGGATTCACGCAGTGCCGGTCTCGTTGGCCTTTTCGGCCTTGTGTCGGACATGTGAAACCTCCCCCCCCCCCTTTTTTTTTTTTTTTTTTGCCTAGCGTCGGACTTATGGGCCAGAGAAATGTGGATCATTTTAAAGCATGTCATGGGTTTGTTACTTCAAGCTTAGCACGTGGATGCTCTTGGCATCCATAAAATTGACTAAACTTGGGGGGGGGGGGGGGAGGGAATCCTGAAATGCTCAGCAAGGATCCCACATTCTCTGTGACCACGCGTGAAGTAAATCGAATGGGGTTTTCTGTAGGGTGTCGGTTTAAAGTTATGGTTTCTTACCTTGAAATTGCTTTTTGATTGAGTCACTGTTTAGTTGTCGTTGCAGAAAGTCCGATTGAATTTATCTATTTATTTATTTATTTTTTTTTTTTTTGGGGGGGGGGCATATGGCATAGACTTACTTTGTTATTCTTCGTGTGCACTTAGCCACACGTCCGTGGAGGAGTTTGGCGACAATTCCCGCACTCATGATTAGGTCGATTGTCTGGCTTCTTTAAAAGGCACTATGTTACCTTGGATTAACGTAGGGATTACCATTGAACTATAAAGTACCCCGGCCAACCCGTAAAGTCATTCATAACCACATCATAGACTTGTTCAAAGACCCTCTCTTATACGATGAAAGAAGAAACTGCGCAAAGCAAATCGCTGAAATCATTGAAAATGCCAACCCGTTTTTATATAGTAATTCATGCCCCCATCAAAGACGTCTTCAAAGACCCTCTCTTATGCATATCCACATCCTGCGATGATAGAAGAAAGTGATGATAATGTTTCTCATGTATATGAAGACCTCGGAGAAAATAATGATAACAATTACGTAATTCCGTGAAGATCACAAAGATTCGACGTGATGCGTTCGATTAGATGTCTGCTCCTAATTCGTGGATTAACAGCGTAATCTTCAGCCTTGCCAGATTTGTTCAATCCCATTAGTCCCAACAAAGGAACCCACCATAACCTGAAAACTAGCGGAGTGTGAATTGAAAGAATACCGGGATGAAGAGTGGACAAGGACAAATTTTAAAGTTCAACCGAGGAAATTCATTCTTACCTATATAAGAAAACTCTCCGGCCCACGTTGATGTTGTTGTTTTTTAAGTGTCGACGATAGTTATAGCCAAACGGATCACATAAAAGGATATCTGTGTAACAACGCGTACATGTCCACAATGTCGTATTTATATCATCAATGTGGAGCCATTCGCCCTTTCTTTCTATCTTTTCTGACTAACTGATGTGATTATAATTGTGTTCTCATAAAAATAAAGACAATCATCTTACCACAAAAAGTGTAATTATGTCACTTGTTGACAAGAAACAGACACAATGTAGCAGTTTCCAAGGTTGCCTGTATCTCTAGGACTACAGTGCTCTTCTTAACCACTGTCAACTTCTCCCTGTTGAATAGAGACAATAAAATGCATGGAATGATAAAAAAGTCACAAAAATCCACCAAAAATAAGAAAGTTTTTACATATTACATTTTCACAAATCAGTGATATTAGTACGTATCATCTGCATATGCAAATTAGATGAGATGATGATGTAATATACTGACTTCACATGTCTCCCCTTTGATGTACATACTTTTTTATACTAAATATTAACGACTTGAAATCGTACGGAGAAATTGATCGTATTCTCCACATGAAAATCCTTGTCGTGTTTTAACATCAGTGATGACTTTTTACAGAAAACGGAGTTGTTAAAGTTTTCGACACAAAAGATAATGAGAAGTTGTTGTGCACAAACCAATGGTCGAAATATGTATTGATGATTATCAGCTTTTCAATGATAATAAAGATTAAAAAAAAGTATTGCGGTAGCCCTATATGATGTACTGTGTACCGTATAAAGTGAGGGAACTCGATCCATTTACAAGTTCGTTTATTTAGCAGCCCCTCAATTTTCATTTCCAGTATTTAATTAAACAAGATGCGTTTCTATTGTGATTTTTGTTACATGAAATAAGCTTACACTATCATTTTTTTACCTCTGCAATTATACAAGAATATCGTTTAGAAATGAAAATAGGAATGGGGAAACAGGAATAAATGAAAACAGCCTGCATAATCAAGTGGTTTCGACCAATTTCATTATTCTGAGAAATTAATATGGGGAACTCACATGCTCTATAATGTTCTCGTTTTTCTACCTATCTTCGTCTGATAATGCAAATAGCATAATGTATGGTATTGCATTGAAGAGTAATGATTGTCATATTGTATCAACATTTTTATGGACAAAGTGTGTTCCTTAGCGACAAAGAGATTGTAATAGTACGATGTAAGATTATAATTTACTTTGAAAAAACGTGTGCCGCCAGCAGTCCTTTGTGCGTTTTGTGCGTACGTGAATGTACAGGTGTACATGCATTTCTGAACAATAATAGCACTTAATGTATTTTTGTGCAGAAACAATTAGTCCGTACGGACCTAGAATAGGCATATAACTGAGATTACATAACGGAACGAAAGTAAAATAAAGATTGTTGGAAAAAAGTTTGCGGATTAATAGGTTGTTTTTATTTCATGTATACATGTGTGCATAACAATGTGTATGTCCGTCACAATCCGTCTGTGTGTTTCTCTGAAAGCACTTCAGTCTGAATGCGAGCGTAGAGACAATCTAGTTTATTCATGTCTTTTCAACGAAACAGTTGATGTTCAATTAGACTATCTAACTTACAGGATATAAAACCATGCAAGGGGAATTCACAGCATGTTAGAAAGTTTACACGCAAAAAAAAGAAAAGAAAGACACAATACAAACATAGCACTGCAAAGATAAAATCAAAAGCAAGATTCTGACTGAACCCAATTCAACAAGTTCTTTTCAATCTATAGCTTTAAAATGGGTCATGTGTGGCATTCCCCTAAAGATTCCTGCACGGGATAACAGTTCCACAGTTAAGCGCCTTTATAGATTCGTTTAGTTTTTTTTTTTTTTTTTCTGGGTTTGCACGTTTCACATGCAATGCAAGGTATTATACTCCTCAGTTGTCGTGGGCAAGTTTGATAGGACATATATATATTTTTTCAATTTGTCTATGCTTGTGCCATAACATTGTAAGTGAACAAATGAATAGATTTTTATACAAATATATCCAGTGTGAGAAACTGGTCTCGACCTGAGCGTGGGCGGTTTCTCATGTTGAAAGTCTATATGCTGAAGAAATGGAGGTGTAAGACGGCCCTATTGTTGCTCTAAAAATTTTGTTCCCGTTTGTTTATACTCAAGCTGTCTGTGTGTGCTGATGTGTGTGTGTGTTTGTGTGTGCATGTGTGTGTGTGTGTGTCTGTGTATTTGTGTGTTAATACCGCACACTCTTCGGTTTTTATTGGAGGAGACTTTTGAAACATAATGCATTTATAATATCTATGAACAAAGTGGACGACAATAGGTCGATATATAATTACACAATTAATATCAGAATCATAATCACATTGAAAGTGACACTAAAACACAATGGCCGTACAACCTATGACTACCTATTCACAATCCATTCATTTCCGACGGTTTGTAAGATAATACAATTATATTACAATATGTAGAAGGTCATAACGCCCAAAACACAACCGAAACCTGCAGGTTGCCAAATGAATATGCCTCGATCGATTCAGATTAATCGACAATAAAAAAATAAACAAAGACAAAGAGAATGGTGTGGAGGGAGGGAAATGAAGAACGATGCTCACCAATCAAGCAATTGCTTATTGTTAGATGTACCATTAGTTATAATCTAAAATATACCTAGAGTGTACAAGTTATCATATTTTGATTTTTACATGATTATGTATCTTATTCATCTCAATTATCAATACATATATAGTTAGAAAGAAATACACCTCGTACTTTAAAGCATACCTTTATAATTCAGGGTGATAGATATAAGTTTTTCCTTCTGACTTTATTTCTATTGAATAAAAACAATATACCAGAACAATACGAAATTCATTTAGGGCAAGGAGTTCAAGCTCAGTGGTTAAAGAACCAATGGTCACTGTAAAACTTGTTATAGGCAATGATACCATTAGCCTCTTCTTCATTCCGTGATGTGATTGTGACTTGTATTACTGTTTCATGAAAAAAAGGGAACCTTTTCATGCCATTCTTTATGTACTTTTGATCTTAATAAATAGGCTACCATTCAATCTAACCAGGGAGGTGGGTCCACCTCCCTGATCTAACTGAGTGAGTTTAGTATTATAGTCGTTTTCGAATGTAGAGCAGCTTTTCACTCTAAACGTATTACCGGAGGGAAGGCATGTCCATCAAAGCCATGGTAAATGCATAAAGGCAAGTCAATTTAAAGCCTGCATAAGTGCACTTAGCGAGACGAGCTCCACGTGAACAGAGGCCGTAACCATGTGACCAAGATAAAAGGTACCCACAGGAAAACGAAGGAAGTGCGTGGAACCTCCATCAAAGCGAATGCTGCAGAAATTTGTAGTTACGTTTTTTTCACCAACCCTACAAAGCTTGCCATTCTTGACTGCCATATATCCCGAGCACTGCCAGTATGTTTTGTTTGTTTGTTTTATTTATTTCAATACGGTTTTTAAAAACCCACTATCAGCCTCAGGGCTGTTTTTCAGTGAGTCCGTTTATATCAATATACATGGTATAAAACAACAAAAGTAAAATACAAAACAAAAATAGCATTCACAAACACGACAAGAAACATATTGACAAAACAAAAATACAGTAACAAAGTTTGATAAGGGTAAAAAAAAATATATAGATACAAAAAACAAAGGGAAAAAAGTAATCTAGACCCAAAAAAAAAAAATAAATCATACAAATCTGAAAATTACCTTATTAAAACGGAGTTTGGAAAAAGATACAATTAATGTTTGACACAAATCTATTCAACTGGATCTCACATCTGAGATTAATCGGGAGGCTGTTATAAACTTTTGACGCTACATACAATGCGCTGCTTCTTGAAATTTGTGTTTGGCTTTGGGAGGGAAACTTTGGATACGTTATTTCTCAGTTGGTAATGTGACAATTTTGTTGTTGATTTAGCAGAAATCTCCCTAGGAACAAGTTTGCGTAGTAGTTTGAAAACCAATATAGCCATATCTTTTTCTAACTTCACATTCAGACAGTCTATATGTAAGGTTTCATACAGTAGCTTTCGACTATACAATGTACATACCATTTACTTGTAGGATTATTCTCAGTGCCCTATTCTGAACGACGTGGAGTTTCCGTATGGCGGTAAAATTTGAATGCATCCAAATTGTATTACAGTAGTCAAAATGGGGTTGTATCATGCTTTTGTACAATAAGATCGCGGTATCTAGGTCAATGAATGCGCGTGTGCGTCTTAACACGTGTAAACTAATGCCTTTGACTTAACATGACTTATTTGTGGAGTCCAGGACAAATGACTATCGAGAATAACGCCAAAGTATTTACATTCCGAGACAAACTCCAGCTTGCTATATTCAATAAAGAAGGACACGTTACGAAAACGGGATAATCTCCTTTGTGATCCCATCAGCACAGCTTTGCACTTTGTTACATTCAATAGTAACTCGTTATGGCTCAGCAAGTTCACTACTGAGGCTAAGTCATCATTCACCTTTCTTTCAAGCTCAAAGGGGTCTTTAGTTGCTACGTATAGACAAGTATCGTCTGCGTACAGAGACACAGTACAATGATGGACAACACAAGGTAGATCGTTCATGTATATAGAATAAATAACAATGGCCCTAGTATACTGCCTTGGGGCACCCCAGATGTGACAAATGATGTGGTCGACGTATGTCCATTTATGATAGTTACTTGCTTACGAAGAGAAAAATAACATTTGAACCATTTTAATACATCATCACTGAAACCGTACAATTTCAGTTTCCTGAGCAAAATATCATGGGAAATCATATCAAATGCTTTTTCTAAGTCCAAGGTTACCAAACCCACAACATAACGATTGTCTATGGCGGTGCTTATATTTTCAGTGAGTTCTAAGAGTGCAAGGCTTGTCGAGTGGTTTGGCCTAAAACCAAATTGATTCGGGCACAAGATATTGTTCTCCGTGAGATATGTGTAAGTCTGCTTAAAAACAACTTTTTCAATTACCTTCGATAGGACGGGTAACACAGAAATCGGCCTGTAGTTGTGAGGATCGCAAACATCTTCATTTTTAAACACGGGAGTTATCCGAGCTAATTTCCATTCATCAGGAACACGTAATGAGAGATTTATTATATGTGTCAACGATTTACCAATGCATTCAATTGAGTCCTTAATTACACTGCAAGGAATATAATCAAGTCCTGTTGCTTTATTTCTGGGTATTTCCTTTACTATCTTCGACACATCCTTCTCAGTAACGGGAGTGAAGTAAAATAAAATATCACGTGACATTGGTTTGAGAAATTGCTCAGGATTTGCCTGGAAATCAGTCGATGCTTTTCTACATCTTACAGCATCAGCATAATGATTATTAAACACATTTGCTATAATTTTACCATCTGTTATTTCTTCACCATTGAATTTTACCTTGTGAATATTAGATGTCTTCTTGCCTGGTATCAAAAATCGTACTAATTTCCATATAACACTGGAGTTTCCCTTAGTCTTACAAATACTGTCTACAACATACACACGTTTTGCTGAACGAATCAGAGAAGTTACACGGTTTTTAAGTTTTTTATATCGCTGCCAATCAGCAGGTACTCCAGATTCTTTGGCTTTATTGTTCATATTATCTCTTTCTCGCATGGTGTCCAGTATTTGTTTATTCATCTATGGAGACTTCTGTTTTCGCACTCTTTTCCTTTTAACAGGAGCCTGTGTGTCTAGGGCGGCTTTAAATCTTTCAACCCAATTCTCATAAGCCTTTTCAGTATCATTCATTTCAAGGACATCATTCACGGAATGCTCCTGCAGATATCTTATCAGTGTATTAACATCAATTTTCTTAACATTACGTGAACAAATATAATTGTGATCTCTTTGCATAATTATGAGGTTTACATTTTCCCCACCTCACTGCAATCATATAATGATCACTCAAACTTAATGGAATAACATTGCAATGTAAGTTTTTATCACATGACGCGAGTGCGAGATCTATTTTTGTTGCAGTGTTTTCAGTCACACGTGTGGCCTCAGTAACATATTGCTTCAAACTATAATCTCTAATCAATTCAAGTGAACGTTTGCTACTGTGTGATAATTTTCCTGATAATAGATCACAATTGAGATCTCCAACCAAAAAGATATTCAGTTTGTTGCACTTCGGACAGTCTGCAGAACTGTTCCAAACGAATCGAATATATGAGCATAATTATTATGAGTCGGGGGGTCTGTACCATGACATGATTAAGAATGGTTTCTGTTTTTCCAAACTAATTTCAATGCACAATAACTCTAGTCCTTCGATTTGTAGATCTTCTCTAATGATGAAGTTTAACGTCTCACAAATATACATAATTACACCACCGTCTTGTCTATTTCGGTCTCTCCTGGCTATCTTAAAGCCCGGTACTCCTATCTATTCGTTACTAATTGAATCATCTAAATTGGTTTCACATTAGAGTTAATATATGAATATGTGATTTTTGCATTATGAGTCGAATTTCATCTATATTTTTAGCAAGAGAACAGACATTGAGATGTGCAATATTCATACCAGAATAAGTTTTTAGAGCGTTCAATAAATCGCATGACGTTTTAACTTGGTTGAGCTTTTTATTTTGACACTGAAGTATACTATCACAATCTTGACTGTCGTTTGCGCTGAATGGCAATTCATCGTATAAACACATATCACAGAACCAGTCTGAGCTTGAGAGAAAAAAAATTCAGATCCAAAGTCGAACACTTCAGGTGAATCTACCTCTTACACATGAAACACATAACTGCATTTTGATTTGATTTAACTGTTGTATTACATGAGATGCATGGGTATTTTAAGACCATGTTAAGTCCTTCAACTATTTAAATGTTCGACACAAGTTTGAGGGGAATTTTGAGTCTGTCTATCTACATCATATTTCTCTAGTGCTGTATAGGACTTGTGAGTTGGCGTGTATTTCTGGACAAAGAATCACTGTCTTCCTTTGATGAGTATCTCATCAAATTTTGAGTCTGTCTATTAAATTTCTCGTGATCTGAAATCCAGAATAAAGACGGTGACCCGGCTCACCACCAAACGCTATAGACACTCGATCGGCCCATTTCCACCAAGTCTCGCCCTGCAATCTAGTATTTACAACCTTAACTTTGAAGAAAGCCTAACCATCTTTGGCAGAGGTGAAATGATTTATCGACACAAAAATGATTTTAGATTTGATGTTTGGTAATGTTTGTGTAACCTCATTCCACAAAACGACTGCAATGGCTTTCAGGTCTACTATATACTGTATGTGAAACGAGTGTGTCCCATTTCACACCGTAAAGCATACACATGTATCGTATGACGTGCAACTACACGGGACAAAACGTGCATGGGCGTGGTCAGAGTTGAGAGTAATCAAGCAGGAAACGAACAAACTGTGCTTAGGTACGTCCTGAACACATGTCCGTATTTTTGTTTTCTTTCTGAAAGACTCATAATGTGGTAGCATTGATGGAATTATGCACAATGAAATCTGTCTTGGTTGAGATTTGAGGTAGGCCTAAAGGCGTCACAGTCGTCATAAACGTGTAGGAAAAGAAGAGCTAGATTTGATTGTTGCACCTCATCCTGATTGTTGCGTGGAGCTTATGCTTCCTTTGCGGGGGCAGCTCCATGATTGTTGAGTGCATGGAAGGGTGGTTTCCAAATTCCCCGGAGTTCAGAATTGAATGAGTATAGACATGGAGTTGTCGACCTTACCGATTATTGTGTGTGACGCCATTGTAGCTCCATTGTCATGCTATTGGTAGTACATGTACGCTATAATCCTTCCAGTCTGCACGTCTGTCGTCTTCACTGAAAAGCGGTTTGCCTGGCATGTAAGTTCATCTATTGTTCGCTACTCTCTCTCCGAACAAACGGAACCGCCCATACGGAACGAGATGTTTACTCTTTTTTTATCATTCAAGGCGTTCAGGGTAAACAATATCCCCGCTTCCCATGACAATTGAAAGGGGGAAATTCCCCCAGACGTAATGGCATAGGAAATGTGAAAAGATGCAGTAAAAATATTTGTGAAAAAAAAAGAAAGCAACAAAAAATGTTCAATTTAAGGGCTTCAAAGTCTTGATTATTTATGACGGGTCTCTTCTCTAGAAAGGAACTCTGACGTCAAAGTAGAAGAACGAACTAACGAAAACATAAAAATAATTCCTGAAAATGAAACGGATTGGAAAGAGCACTTGACCAAACTTCTTGAGAAGACACGTGATGGAAAACAAAATGTTCACCTGAACACGATCAGATATTTATAGAAATGTATACAATGATAACGATAATAGTGACAATACACGAAGTGTTGGGTTGTCAACGATGCGTGCTAGTGCTTTTTATACAATTGCTGTTTTATCGTGTTGTCTCGTAAACCCATCATTTCGTAGACTTTGGTGACCTGTTTCACGTAAAGGCGCAATCGAGACGTAAATAAACGTGACACGTGGTACATGACTGTTCGTTGCATGCCAGATACAAAGAGCGAGACATTATTTGTCAGCGCTTAGGTTTTATTTTTCATTTAATTTAATCTAATTTCACTTCATTATTTTTTGTTTCCTTTCAAACAAAGGTACAATTGCGATTACACATTTGGATATACCGATAGGGCCCATAAAGATAATGATAAGTGTAACAGCGTAATCAAGGAAAATGCTGTGATCTGAAATGCAATAGCTGTTGTGACTTTTAAATACCGAATCAAAATTGTTGGAAATGGAATGGAAATTCGAGTCTTTTAACTTTAAGTTAACTTTTCAGTTAAATGTTGAAATAATGTTAACGACATATTAAGATCGTGGTCCAAAGACAGTTTGATCGTGCGAAATGAACGATAATCTTCAGGAGTAGACGGGATTTTATTCTTTATTGCAAGATTAAGATTCCGATATCTGTTGTCTAAACCTAACTCATACATTTACCCATCATGACCATGTTGTACACGGTGGCATGTGTGATGGTTAGCCTACAGCTGACTTTCTTTTATCTTTCAATTGATAATGACACTGGGTTTGGACGAGACTGGTGCAAACATTAAACAAGGCGATCCAGTCTGTTCATTTTTTTTTTCTACGCTAACACAGTTTGACATACCCAGGCCCCCCAGTGCGTACAACCCTGCCAAGCTTTGAATAGTATACTTGCCTATCCGTGTGGTTTGCCATTAGCTAGAAAGTTGATATTTTCTGTTTGTTATATTATTTTCTAAAGGATCTTTTGAAACGACAGTAATTTTGGGTTTTTTCCCCATACACAGGTGCAACGATGCTTTCATCGGGGCCAGATTATAGTACGTTTGGAGATTTTACATCAACTTATGAAAGACGTGTTTACAAAGTTGGAGCGCAACACGAGACATTAACTATTACAAGCGTAAAGTTTTCAAACTATAATATGACTTACACAATGAAATGCAATTCTGTATGAATATACTTGGTGTCTTCAGGAAGCTCTTGAAAAATCTGTACAAACAACATCTTTTTTCGGCGATCATATAAAGATATTTACAAAAACATGTCGTAGATGTAACCGGTGTCCCATTTTATATCCACAACAATCCTTTTTTGAGATAACATAACAGCACATCTTTAATGCCATCCATACCTAAACCCTGCATGATTTTAGTAGGTTATGGCGATAGTTCAATTAAGCAACAGTTTGACAGAATAAATTTTACCTCCTCTGAGTTTCTTATGAGTATTGTACATGTAAAATTTTCAGATCATCATGTTTTACGAAGGGCGGTGTTCGTGATACAGTCGTGTATATCCACAACTCATCAGAAACTCTATGGAATTTAGTATACTTTTATTCTTTTGCATTTAATTCCGTAAAAAGCCCATAGTAATCAGGCAAGCATTTATCATTAAGAGAATAACTGATGTACTGTTATATCCCATTGTGGATGTAACAGGGGCACGGTGTTCAGTTACTTGCACACCGCTGCATGGTTTTTCGTAATGATTTTCATAACAAATTGGCTCAAAATGTTTGTGATTCTTTACTGCTTTTTGTTTGAACCTAAGATACAATGCCCTAGTTGACCTTCCCAAAACTTACAGGGGACTGAAAACAAAATGTCACAAATGTTCACTAGTTCCGTGAACAGACCAAACAGCAGGTAGACAGCCTCCTTACCTACTTCAAACCTCAAGATGTATGAGGTTATATCATTGTCTTGCATTCGTCCATTCGTCGCAAGACGTAAAAGTATTGCCCATACTGCTTTACGTCGGGTGTGCAACAAAAAACATATTTATACATGGCTCTGTTCGTCCAACAGGTTTGTGACACAAAACATGATTCCTTGTTTAAATAAATAAAAAATAATAATAATGCAAATATGGCTTCCCCCGTAGCTTTACTTGTCAGACACAGCAGAAAAAGAAACAGTTTTGGATAAACCAGGAAGAGGTATTGGACGCAAAAGTGACGAAAAGAAAAACAAGACTTTGGACTTGCGTGCAAATGCAAGCAAATCTCTACATCGCACATGCATTGTTCAAACGATTCCTTGATAGGTGCAATCAGGGAGGTGGGAACCTCCCCGGTGCTATGCTGCCCAACTTTAAAGGTCCAGTTTACCTTTGGGAGCAGCGATTTAAAAAATGTACAAGATATCACATTTGATGCATATGTGTAGGTCTGTTGCATCACAAAAGATCCTACCATATAAAATTTTCGCAATAAAGCCTAAAATATAAGGAGATATCAGTGTTTTTCTCAATAAACCGTAACTGTAGACGGTTTAGTCTGGAAACATTCTTATTATAACTATTGTTCACATTTTGTGTATTTAAAAACTTAACATCGATCATAGGGATTCAAATTT
This sequence comes from Diadema setosum, assembly GCF_964275005.1. Lineage (NCBI taxonomy): Eukaryota > Metazoa > Echinodermata > Echinoidea > Diadematoida > Diadematidae > Diadema > Diadema setosum. The sequence goes on along the minus strand of NC_092693.1, from coordinate 10,966,403 downwards.
TTGCAGTGGTTGTTTCTATCCCTAACTCATATTTTAGAACTATTTTAAAGCACTAATGCTAGGTTTTTGTTTGATCTGCAAATGGTAAATTATGCCTTTAACTCTTTCATGCTCCATGAACCGTGGCAGAGAAACCCGAATTTCTTTACAATTGACTCAAATGTTGCACGCAAAACTAATTGCTTTCAGCTCATGTTTGACTGTTTTCCCCACAGAAATTCTTAGCTGCAGTTTATCAGGACTGTAAACCGAATTAATGTTATTTCTACCATGGACTCAAAAGATGACAGTTATAAGGATTATCGATCCGTAAGATAGAAGGGAAATTATCTTTGTGTGTGTGTGTGTGTGTGTATTTCAAGAAATAAAAAAGTAGATACAGTATAATGTACATAAGATACAGTATACAAGTATACCAGATACAGATACAGATATATGCTTTGGTGTAAAGCGCCTTGAACATTTAATCAGAATGGACAATGGCGCTATCGAAATTGTATGTATGTGCATGCATGTATTATTATCATTAAGTTGTTATCATTATTAGAAGTAGTAGTAGTAGTAGTTGTAGTAGTAGTAGTAGTAGTAGTAGTAGTAGTAGTAGTAGTAGTAGTAGTAGAAGTAGTAGTAGTAACAGTAGTAGTAGTAGTAGTAGTAGTAGTAGTAGTAGTAGTAGTAGTAGTAGTGGCAGTAGTAGTAGTAGTAACATACAGTATTTATAATGCTTTTATTTTTAACCTGTCTGGACCCATCTGAAAAACAGCCTTTAGCTAACGAGGGTGTGTTTCATTCCATGAGTGGAAAATAAAATTGAGTCGAATTGTATACAATGTAAGTGAACAAAGCCTGGCATTGATTGTTGGCTTAAAGGTCCTGTTTACCTTTGGGAACAGTGATTTAAAAAAAAAAAAAGATTCAAGATATGACATCTAATGCATATGTGTAGGTCTGTTGTACCACAAAACATCCTATCATATCAAATTTTCGCGATAAAGCCTAAAATATAAGGAGATACCTGTATTTTTCCCAATAAACCGTACCTGTAGACGGTTTAGTCGGGAAACGTTTTTATTATAATCCTTATTCACATTTTGTATAGTTAACAATACTTTACATTGATTATATGGATTCAAATTTTTACGGCAGTTGTTTCTATCCCTAACTCACATTTTTGAACTATTTTAAAGCACTAATGCTGAGTTTTTGTTTCATGTGCAAATGGTAGATAATGCCTTTAAGCAAACCTTGAGCTATTCTTTTTTTTTATTTATGTTTTATTGAAAAATTATACAGAATCACTCTATTTACAGCAATTAACTTGATTAGAATAACACAATCACTGAACAATGTAGATGAATTGTAAAAAAAGAACAAAAAAGGCAGAACATTAGGTTACCATATACAAATCAGATCTTGTTCAAGAGCGATATATATAATATATAATATATGTATAATAGCGACACATACCCTTAAATGTAGATGTAGATCACCCCACCACCCGACCTGGCCCAATCCAGCCACAATGTACTCTGTAAGATGTCCTGCAAACCCTACATCCGATAGTAAAGTTTAAAAACAATCATTATCAATTCACGGAAGGTCAGGTCACGTCAATGCCAAAGAAGGCTACCATCTCAGAAATCGCCCCTGAAGAGCCCGCCAATCGACAACAAATGGCAGCGTTACTAGTACAGTGTATATTGTACTACATGCACTACATGCGACTACAAATGAATAACGCAATATGGCTTTCTATATACAAAAAACAAACAAACAAACAAACAAACAAACAAAATATGGCACCAATAAGCAGTCAATGTACTTGGTCTATTACAATGGCCTGAGGATTGCATGGAGGAGTTAAATCTCAAAACGCCATTTCTTGAAATGGGAAGTTAATTTATTTTTCTTTTTTGCTATATAATATTCAATTTCCTTCTGTTTTTTTTTAACAAAAGATTTGAATGCTACTGTATTGGGGAGACTATTACCAAACTTGCAACTGTAGATCATTAATGAAAATAAATATGAAACAAATTTATGATTACAAAATCCAAAAAGCTTTTCAAAATTGGTTACATTAATGATTGAACGGTTGATTTCCATGTCTATGCGTGTTCGGTCTCAGGGTGTGTGTGTGCTCGTGCGTTGTATTTCTTATGTATCGCTTCCTGGACCCTACAACTTATCTTGTCTATTAAAAAAAAAACCACACACACACACATACACACACTCATTCACACACACACACACACACACACACACACACACACACATACATATACAACACCGATACTAAGAATGACATTGAAGTTGGTTAGAAGTTGCCGGGCTGAAATGGCATTGGCGGGAAATATAGCTTTCCGTCCAGGTCCTGTTGTTAAAGACCAAAATGTAAAAATCACTCGTGACACTCACGCTGGTCTACATGTGATGTCTGCGCTCTACCAGCGGGTTGTCCCGACTCTCAGGAAAGCATAGTCTAGCTTCCTCGTTCCTCCCTCTCTATCTCTTTTTTTTTCTCTCTCTCTATCTCTTTCTATATCTCTCCTGTGTATATATTTATATGTTAATATGTTTATCTCTATCTATATATCTATATCAAGCCATTTATGATTCTATCTTTCTTATCTGTCTGCTTTTCTTTTCATATAATTATTCTAAGTTGTTGTTTTTTACCTAAATTTATTACTACCCAAATGGCTATTGCATGGTTAGAATCACCATGCATTTCCTGTCTTTTTTTATCTATTTATTTACTTTTATTCATTCATTTTCATTGCTGACTTTTGCTGACGGTTAGCTCTCTGTTTTATTTTGATTAGTGTCACGGTGTGACTGTATCATTATCCTGTTGCACTTATCTATCTCCACAAGCTTTCTCCCATGCACTTTGTCAACCCGTCCCCTCCCCCCTGTCCGAGAGTTGTGCATGTAATTATTAATCCGAAGGGCTAATTACGTCTTGCCACCAGAGCCATATTCACTTCCCTATTTTCTACCGCAGTCACATTGTGGTCTACCTCTGGTTTCAATGTTCTGTTTTGGTATCTCTCGTGTTCAAACGGAGAGAGAGAGAGAGAGAGAGAGAGAGAATATACAATATCCTGAACAATAAAGATTGACTCAAAATAATAATTCTATATGTCTCTGATGAAATGGGATCTTGAAATAGACATCGTGGTAATTTAAGATGCATTAATCTTAACGACATATCATGTGACGTGAGTTGAAAGTCATTTTCTCTTGAAACATAACACCTGCATAATATAGATTTTTTATACTTTTTCTCTCTTTTTTTTTTTTTTGGTAAAGGCCCCCTGACATCCGATTCCACTTTGATACAAACATGCTATAGTCAGATGACATTCTAAGCAAATGTATTCCATAATGCGAGAACTTTGTGAATTTCCTTTCAAATTCAAACTTTATTTTCACTTTCTTTTTTCAACAGAATGTACAAGAAACAATATTATGAATTTGACATGCGAATCGTTGAAAATATACATAACCAGACAGGATTAACAACATGTTGATGTCTACATGATCAGTACAATAAAGATACATACACTCTATATACACTCTGGGAAAAAAAAAGTGGAGGTACCCACTTGCTTGGTATGAACGCGGTCATTTATAGCATTCGGTAACACTGAAAACAGGACAACATCAAATCAATATGAGTGTCTATGTCGGAGCATGAGTCAATAAGTTAACTGCTGTGATGTGGATTTATATCAATTTGCTTTCGTTCATGTCATCTCTATTGTCTTCTTCATATGCGTATCAATTATAATAGTTTGAGGTATAATATTACAATGACTGTAAGTACAGCACCAGATTTGAAAAAAAAAGTCGTGAAAATATACAAAATAATTATTACCAGAATTACACTAGTACGGAAATAGCATTACGAAATTTGATCCTTACCTCAAGAGCTCTCATTTTCATTACAAAAAAAAAAACAAAAAAACAAAAAAACAAACAAACAGGGTACACAGCATGGTTGCTTTTATGTGACAGATCGAGTACTGTACCTACATTTTACAATCATTTTGCAGACAGTCTGCTTTTTTTTTTTCAATTAGCATGCATGGAGTGCTCGCGTGTTAAATCATGGAGGTACGAACATTTTGTACCTCCATGGATTAATGAAGCCGTCAAGCACTGATTGTTACATTCATTGTTAGCAGTTGTTCATCCACAGAATGATATATATTTAGTTCAGATGATGGTGAGAGATCAAGTTATCTCTCACGACAGTCATCGCCCACGTCCGCTCCGCACTGTCTGTATGACAAGACAACGATTTGCGCTGTAATTACATCAGCGCACTTGTTCTCACCATAATACACTCTTGTATTCTTCAAGGGCACAGTGACTTAAAGGACAAGTTCACCTTCATAGACATGTGGATTGAGTGAACGCAGCAACATTAGTAGAACACATCAGTGAGAGTTTGAGGAAAATCGGACTACCCGTTCAAAAAATATATATATATATATTTTTTTTTTGGAAGTTTCTTCTCAGTCACTGCTTGATGCATGAGAGGACTATGTACTACAGCTTGTGATGTTACATATTTTGTAGAACAATATTTTAAGAAAATATAAAGAAAATTCAACACATTTTCACTTTGCCAACATAATAAAAGAGCACTTGAATTGCCTCTTTCAGAAGGCAGAGGAAGTGATATCATAATCCTTAACATACGTCACTTACACGTCGATGAAATGTTAACTTTTTTTTTTTTTCAAAACACATTTTTAAAATTCTCTTTATATTTTCTTTAAATCGTTCTGCGCATGTGACATCACGCACTGTAGTAGTCTCCTCATCCAGCAGTGACTGAGCGCAAGATTTTAAATTCATAACTTTTGAACGGATTGTCCGATTTTCCCCAAACGTGCACTGATGTGTTCTTCTAATATTTCTGCTTTCACTCAATCCATATTTCCCTTTGGGTTTTTGGTTTCCTTTAACCTTCTTGTGACAGTCATCTCGAAAATGTCTCTGACATTGTCGTACAGATGCATTCTCAATAAAATGACTGAGTCAACCAAACCTTGTAGGAATGTCTCGTAGGGAATCCTCACTTTTGATCTCTATATCAATCAACAGGCCCGTGACTCTTTGTGCGGAGAAATGTCTATTTCGTGTGTGTCGAATATACAGGTACATGTATGAGATATATTACAGCAAATATTTACCCGCAAAATCATCGAGCACGTATCTTATTGCTTAAATTAGCCATCGATCTGAAACCAAAGATGATTGTTGAGCCATAATAGTTCATGTCTCTCTCTCTCCCCCACTTCTTAAAAGAGATATAACATCAGGCCCAGTCACTATATGATACTGGAACAATAGCCATCGTTGTGACAAGCTGCTGAGAGGCATATTATCCCTTTGGGTAGGATATTGTACTCTGATCAATGATGTTGGCTATGAGATACGTTATGCATTACATTCATTATCAAAGGCATCACTCTCCCTCCCTGCCTTTTTCTCTATCTATCTATCTATCTATCTATCTATCTATCTATCTATCTATCTGTCTATCTATCTATCTATCTATCTATCTATCTATCTATCTATCTATCTATCTATCAATCTATCTCTATCTATCTATCTATCTATCTATCTATCTATCTATCTATCTATCTATCTATCTATCTATCTATCTATCTATCATGTCTAACGAGCTATCTATCTATTTATCTGTATAATAGTCTATCATTTATCTATATACATGTGTGCGTGTGTGTGTGTGTGTGTGTGTGTGTTTCTTGCTTAATCATGCTAAGAATAACTATAGAACGAGGAACGGAAGATACCTTCAAAGGAATGAATATGGTACATTGTATTTGACATGGAAAGAAATTGGATTATTTACTTATTGTTCATGTTATAGAAAGCAACAGGCCTATGGGGGGGGGGTAGCACAGCATACCTTGAATGCACATTGATAGCGCCCCCACCTCCATATTTATGGTTATTTGATGGTGGTCGTTCAATAGATGAATGAAAGTATACTGATACTGTGAACACCAGGTGGTGTAAGAATAAATGTTATATCATGTTGCTTCTCTATATGCACACAGGGTTGGATTACCTTGCATAGTTTGTGTTATCAAGTATCAAAGCCTATAGTTCCTGGTGGAAACCATTCATTCAATTTCATCCATTCATCCATTTATCCATTTTTAGCTCATTGATTCACTTATTTCTTCATTTATTTATTCATCCATTCATTCATTCATTTATTCATTCATTCATTCATTCGTTCGTCTGTTCATTCGTTCGTCCATCCGTCCATTCGTTCGTTCGATTGTTCATTCGTTCGTTCGCTCATATTTTTGTTCGTTCGTTTGTCCATTCATTTATTCATTCGTTCACTCATTCATTCTATTGTTCGTTCGTTCTTGCATTCATTCATTCATTCATACATTCATTCATGGAACCGTCAGGCCCTGAAGAGCCTGCACTTTTTTGAGAGATCGAATAAGACAACGTTCTCTTTCCACACGAAACACCATTCTTTTACAGGAAAAAAAAATACTTCCCTTGAAAATATGATTCTGTCCATATTATAATTTTGTCCTAATCGTATACCATCCACATCGAGTACAATGTTTACTGATAGTCATAGACCAATGTACACTTAAGGTCAGTGCTGTGTCACCTTTACTCAGGAAATTGCCATCATAAACGGGTAATCTTGAGCCCTAAAATAATAAATTATCGCCATGGAAAGGGCAGAATACTTAATTGCTCTCAATTGGCAGACATATAACTTATATTGTCTGTACATGCATTGCTAATTTGCTATACTAAATCTATGGTATACAATACTACATCCAAACGCATGTATATCTACAATACTACATCTAAACGTATTTATAACTGGTATAGGTCTGCCGATTGTAGGCCCTACGTATACTCATAAGAGAGAGAAGGGGGGGGGGAGTTACTCTGTCATATTCGTGGATGTAGATCTTGCAGGACTTAATCATCGAATTGCATTATTTTGTTTTTGCGATCACAAGCTATAAGAGGAGTAAGATCCTTCAGCAAAGTTGCTCAAAGATAAAATGAGCTAAAGTCACGTTGTTGAGGGTACCCGCTTTCGGCGTTCCCCTGATGACGTAAGATAACGGAGGTACTACTGAGTATATTGTGCATTGCTTCGTAAAGGGAGGTGGGTGAGGGAGAGCTCTCACACACTTTACTGCTCTGTGTGTCCATGTATATATATATATATATATATATATATATATATATATATACGTGTGTGTGTGTGTGTGTGTGTGGGTGTGTGTGTATTTGTGTGTGTGTGTATGTGTGCGTGCAGTGTGTGCGTATGTGATTCAGCAGCACAAGTGAGGACAGCTGCTTATTCTTGATCGAATTAATACTACACCTATTGTGAAAAAGGGCCTGATATTGAATGAAATTCAAATAAAGAATATCATTAAAATGTAAATGTGTGTGGGTGTGTGGGGGGGGGGGTGGTTGTGGGTGTGTGTGTGTGTGTGTGAGGGGAAAGAGCAAAGGAGTAGGGGAGGGGAGGGTTAGAGATCGAACAAGATTATAGCAGTTACAAGGATACTTCACACTCTTATGCGATATCTTAGTATTCGTATACAGACTAACAGCTTCGGATCCGCCATTTATTTAAGAATAACCTTGTTCACCTGCGCATGCTTATGCATCATTGCATCTAATCTTATGATTAGTTTCTACGTTACGAATTGTATTTTGTTGATTTTGGCATTGTTTCATCCTGTAGGGATGTATTGAATTTTGTTGTTTTTGTCATGTATGAGAAACAAATTACATTAAAGGGGAGGAGAGTATAAAGCGAATTTTTTCCATCATACAAGATACGCTCCTTTGTGCTCGCGGTTATATCTGTATACGTCGTTCTTTCTCCCACTTAAAAGTGATGAACCAATGTGCAATGTGTTTCTTCGCTGCATGTCATGCTTTATGACAATGATCAATACGTTACGAAATCACGCTTTCAACAAAATTAAGCTTTCAAAAAAAAAAAAAAGATTGCACCTGATGATCAAATAGAAACAGCCACAATAATATGGCCATAAAGCCAAATGAAAACATGTAATAACAATCACTGGTATCACATCGTCAAGTCCGCTCAAGTGGTGAAGAGGTTTGTCATAACAACAACTTTAGAGTCTCGTTTGTTATAACAACAACTTTAGAGTCTCGGTTAAGAGCTTTTCATCTTATGTTTCACAACGCCATTGCTACTAATAGCTTCCTTTATGGAAATTAACAGGAAAAATTTACCATTGATGTGTTTGTGTGTTTGTTTTCGAGATGACCCAGACACGGAAACTCAATTATGAATATGGCACTACTCCAGATATTGGAGCTACGTGGAAGATCAAAGGCGCGTAAACACACGAGACGAAAACGAGATCCAGGTCATACACATCCACTTATTACACATAATTATACTGTTCATAAATGATCGTTCTGCTTTTAGAATTCTGCGGATTACTTTGAAATGCTGAATAGATGACAGTCAATTATTAATCATAATGAGGTAGAGCATCATAATGGCACAGAGAAACCCCAGTCTGAATTATTAAAACCATTATAGCTTTATCTCTTCAATGGCACAGCCCCCTGCTAAGGGAAAACATGGAGCTACAAGAATCATGTTGTATATCTCCGTGGTCGAAACATGACCTTCATTGATCTCGAGGTCTTATGGTGGAGATTTCCGATTGATTCAAGAGTAAGGTCATGGTGGATTATATAGATAATGGGTTTTTGTTGTAATTGTTCCTGCATGGATACTAAAGTATATTCCCTCGTTTAAGTGGATGATCATACAATGCAGCAATGCTCCTTTCCTCTCTTCCTCCCCCTCTCTCTATTTTTCTTTCATACACCCACGCAAACATGTTATGAGACACACACAAACAGACGCATTAAAAATACATACATATACATACATACATACAAACACACAGACATACACATTTACACGCATATATACATACAATCACATATGCCCTAATAAGATACATGTATACAAATGTATACAGATACATAAAATACAGACTCGCTCCATGACGTACATCATAATGAAGCCTATTAAACAAGGCTCAGCGACAACGTTGGGAGTACACTTACACTGGCTCCCAGCTTGATCGAATACTAGCAAGTATTAGTGCACACTTTTATCCATGAGTCATTGATTGGGTAGCTTTTTTCGAGTCGTTCGGAATTTTTTTTTCTTCTTTCTGCTTGCTTTACATCATTTAGGTTCATATCACACACATCACAAGCACGTTTTTGAAAAAAAGGCGGATAATAATATGCACGTCTGTTGCACTCACCTCAATCAGAGCGGAATTATAAAAGTAGAACACGGTTCCGTACCCTCTTGACAAATACATCTATAAAAAGTTTCGATATGCCATTGAAACTACTTTGAGGCCGCCACACCCGATGTATATTACTTCTTATGTTGTTTAATAGATTTTGCCTTTTTTTTTTGTTTGTTTGCTTGCTTAATTGTTTCTTTGTTTGTTTTGATTTTTTTTTATTCAGTGTCATGTTTTCACACTAAACTCTTGGTCTTATTCTTCAATCTAATAGATAACTCTTGCCCATTATATTTATTATTTTTTTTTTGGTCATTCTTTCAAAGTATGCATTTTTTCACTGTATATTAATTTGTATTCCCTACGTATATCTGGTATCACACTTTATGACTTATATACTTCTTCCAAATTGTCAAAACAATATAATTTGTCAAATGTATAATACATAGTATACGTTGTATTATGTCTTACCTCTGTTGGATGGAGATAAAGTATAACTGAATTGAATTGAATTGAATTGAATTGAATTGAATTGAATTGAATTGAATTGAATTGAATTGAATTGAATTGAATTGAATTGAATTGAATTGAATTGAATTGAATTGAATTGAATTGAATTGAATTGAATTGAATTGAATTGAACTGAATTAAACTGAATTGAATTGAAATGAATTGAATTGAATTAAATTGAATTTAATTGCATCGAACTGAATTGGATTGAACTGAATTCAATCTAAATGAATTTAGGCGTCTCAGGTGAGTCTAACGTAAAAGCGCAGTCTGACATCGGTCACACTCTTTCGCTGTATATTGTACACAAAGGGACGCACTTTTTTTTTCTATGCACGAACAAAATATATGCAAGACAGATGAGGCACATTGTGTGATATCCAGCAGGTCGTGGAAATCCATTATAGCCCGCCGCGCTGTACATCTTTATATATGAAGTAGTTGGATGGAGGGGAAAAGGGGGGGGGGGGGAGGAAGAGGAGGGAAAAGGAGGGGGTGGAAGAGGAACGTGCAGATGATGTTACGAAGTTGAGTATACATCTTCTGTTTGGTCGTTTCCACAGGCTTTGAGGATTACAGTTATCTTGTAACTTGCTTGCAATTCGAGTGTGCACGGGGTAAGGTAATTTAGCATGATAGATGGATGTTTGAGAGAAGAGCGTGCTTCAAAGAGCCATCGCACGGACATAATACTGAACAGCCCCGCCCGAGCGTATAATCTCCTGCTACAGACAGTCCTTATTGAGTGAGAGTGTCGCGTATGTAGGCCTACGTGAATATGTCTTCACGGTCCTATGCTGAATAGGTCGCATATAATTCGATTCATATATCAATGCGAATCTGATCGCATTGTCTGAACGACTCTCATGACTAGAAAAATTTCCCCTTTTCTGATATGATTATCATAACGGTTTAGACGTCGAGTACTCTCATATTCATTGATAAAGCCAGCATCACTTCTACGGTATATCATTCGTCTTCATCTGTTTATTACATAATTTTTTGCTTTCCTTTAACACCTGTTTACACCCCCCCCCCCGAACTCTTTTCTTCCTTTTTTTTTGCGATATCGTAATCATTATTGTCACTGCCATTTCTGTCATTGTATTCATAAAATAAAATAGTATAAACGATCACTTCCATCACTTGATCTTTAGTTTCAACTTCAGTGAAGAAGGATAATTACATTAATACTTAGGTATATTTACAAACTATAATAATTGGATGTGAAGTATACCTTCTTGGCCATGTGAATTTTCGTATTTTTCTGACATGTTAAATGGATAATTGTGAGGTGATGACATTATCACCTCACTCATTTGCACTTTCATAACTTATCAACTGTACGGGATCAGTTTTGCAGAAAATTGAAGCAGATCTTCTCAATGTCGTAACTTCTCTAATTTTCGTCCGATTTTGATTTTACTCTTTCTTTTCACACTAACTTTCAAACTATGGCCTGGAGTTCCCCTTTAAATATTATCTTCTGCTTCTCTTTGATCCTCTGTCTCATTCTCTTAATATTATCCCTGTCATGACGAGGACACCCGATCACAACAACACTCACACACACACACACATACACATTAACACACATAAAGACACAATAAGACACCCATACAGGCACAGAGAGAAATCTCGTTGCCACATTATACACACGCAATGGTGACTCCAATAGAGCTAGGGCGAATGAAAAGAATTAAAGGTACTGTTTACCATTGGGAGCAGTGACTTTAAAAATGTTCGAGATATCACATTTGATGCATTATGTGTGTAGGTCAGTTGTATCACAAAACACCCTACCATATAAAAATTTCGAAGTAAAGCCTAGAATATAGGGAGATATCACTATCTTTTCTAAATAACATCTCGCAACATCTTTATTATGCTTATTGTTCACATTTTATATATTTAACAATATTTAACATTGAATATACTGATTCAAATTTTTACATTGGTTGTTTTTATCCCTAACTCACATTTAAGACCTATTTTGAATCACTTAAACTGGGTTTTTGTTTCAGCAAATGGTAAATAATGCCTTTAATGGAGCTTGGGATTCGAGCCGAATTTCTCTCAGCCCATCCCGCTGTTTCTGCCGTTCAGGAAATTCTTTTACGTCGTTCAGTTCAGATCCTCGTCGCCCATTCCCTCCTGTTGATATTGATATTGTATGTCAAATGGCAAATGGAAAAGAAATCCAATATGGTCCGATCTCTCTGTCTATAACTGATTCCAGTGTATATCTCTATATTTTTTTTTCCTGTAACAATATATATATATATATATATATATATATATATATATATATATATATAAACATATATTGTTACAGAAAAATAAATATATACATGTATATCTATCTATATTTTTACACACACACACACACACACTCACACACACACAAACATACATATATATATATATATATATATATACATATATATATATATGTATGTATGTATGTATATATATATATATATATATATATATATATATATATATATATTATATATATACATATTATATGTACATAACGTAGAACACAAATTATGTCGCAATCTGATTACAAAAAATTGAGGAAATCATGGCCCAGTAGTCATGACGACACCATCGTCCGACCATATGAAATTTCCTGGCAAATATTTCTGTTCAGACGACCTACTTTGCACACGACTTTTGACATATTTATTGAGCACACACAAATACACAAAATAAACGTCAAGAAGGGTGGATACCAAAAGTTGTTATATCAACAGCAAGCGATTATCAATGTAAGAGATAAACAACTTTCGTTAATATGAATTTACACTTTTTATACACAGACTTTGAAGAGCCTGGGTAACATTAAGATGCAATCATTTATTGAAATCTATAGAGATTAATGGGTATGATGAAGTTTTCAATGATAATCTTCTGCTAAAAGGGCTTCGTGAAAGCATTTTATTATTTTGGATATCAAAACATACTATCATACTTCAGATTATGTACTGTCATTTTTAGCACTTTTTAGGCAATAATAATATGCAAAATTTACGGATCTTTGCTTTCTGTAAGGAGCTGGACAGACCAAATCTTGCACGTAAAAGTTAAGATATTATGATAAATATGAGCACCATGCATAAACACGTATTCTGTATCAACAGCGCGTATATATACTGATGTTTGCAGTACAGTTATCATAAAGTGATGGTTACAACATGTGTTGTATATAGCTCCATGGTTACAAGCTGATAAAACTGAGCGCCTGTCAATTTATGACATAGACAAAGGTGAAAAAATGAGGGGAAAATGGAAGAAAGAGGGAAACGAAGGTAGGTATATAGGTTTCATTTCATTTATTTCCACTTTCATAATTGGTTTACAAACATTGCATTAAAAACAAACAGACAAACAAACAAACAAACAAACATACATGGTGTCAAATAATGATAGTGGCGGAATCATGAGAAGCACAAAGTAGGCTTATTGAAAATGATCCCTTAAGAAATATCATGATGTAAATGATAATGTGTAATCATTTATAATCATTTGTAATTGAGTTGAAACAAACATAAATACAAAATGCGATAAGATTCACAACTTGAAATCAATAAAAAAAAAAAAAACCCGGATACATGTAGAACATGGAGAAAACTCCATATTTAACTATTCATCAACTTGTAGCTTGATTGCATCAAAAAGATGTTGTTTATATAATCTTTTAAATTGTCTTACGGTCTTACTGATCCTGAAAAGTACATTCAAATTATTCCATAAAATAGTACCTTTATAAGATATTAATGACTGCTTACACGATGTGCGATTTAATGGGAGATGGATATTCTGAGCATTTCTGGTATCATAATCATGAATTGAACTATTCAGGGTAAAATCATCATGGAATACACTAGGAAGAAGACTATCATTAAGTTTATACATGAATATTGCAGACTCTAATGAAATCAGGTGAACCTGAATACAGTCATTACGCCTCTAAAGCTCTTCAGGACGAGTAAAACTTTAGCAACTTTGCCAAAACATATGGTATGAATAAAAACAAATGAATATAGCGATAGGACTAAAGCGTCTATAACGTAGAGCTAGCCTTCAGTAGAACTAGAGACTGTTACACACAATGTCGACACGCACATATAGAATTCAAATGCCAGGTACAAACTTCATGTACATACACAATAATGTACTCTACTATCACGACTATATGGATGGAACCCAAGGTCGGACGTTTGATGAGCACAAGTTCCACATCATATCTATACCACGCTGAAATTGTATAAGAGCAGTTCATGCAAACACAACACTCGGTGCTACCCACAGCTGTTGTGACATTGATAAAGTGTATGTGGTGAACTGTATACTTAAAGGGATAGTTGGGACGTGTGGTGCTACAGCTAGCCCCAGGTGCCAGGCGAGTAAGCTTGATTGCAAAATAAACACGTGTTCGAAGTGGCGACGCGACGCCGCGATATTATACGTGGAAGAACTACCTGTCCAAGCACACACAGTATGTTGTATTTAGTGTACATGGTGTATGTTCTTGTTTTGTCATCTTTTATGCTTGTATGTGCAGGGCCCCCAGGAAGAACAGTACCTGCCTACTAATGGGGCTTCCCTGTTAAAATAATACTGAATAACACATAGATAAATAAAATATAGAGCTATAGGAGACAGCGCATTTTGATAAAGCTAAACTTCCACTCATTCCAAGATAAGAGAAAAAAAAAATGGAGAGTAAGAACAGAAGAAGAAGAAGAGAAAGAAGAAGACGACAGACAAAGTGTGAAATTTCGTCACGAAAGTGTAAAGACCTTGTTTGGAACACTTCACTGTGTGTATTGTTGTGTATCGTAGGCACTGAATCACATGGTGATAGTGAAATAAAAATAATGGAATAGTCTGGTGAGGGAGACTAACAAGGAAGGTCTGTAAATGCCAGCATGTTCGACATGTTTACTTGTCCATATCATGTGAGCCTACCGGTAAGTATAGAGTATAAGGCCAAGGTACATTTGGGTCAGTAGTTACAATTTTGCGCAAAGGTAGAGTGCATATGTGTGCTCTTGTCACATGTCCTGGTAATGACGTATTTTATAAAAACAATTTTTATTATCTGAACTGCATGAAAAAAAAAACAGCGTTCACTGTGTTTCAAGACATCAAAGCTGTTACCATGTTCTTGCTTGCCAAGATACAAATATAGGCCTACAATTATATGCCCTCTTCAGAAAGCAAGTGTATAGTAAACAATAAATGTCACAGTTGTAGTTTACCTATATCTTGATATAGGTATATTAGTTTTCCTTTCTTTTTTTTTTATCTTCTTTATTGGGGAGTATAAGTTTATACTATCTGCTATGTGTAAGCATTTTCATCCACTCTCATCGTTTCACTATACTACAAATCTTGGCTTACACTGGCTTACAGCTATAAAACAAGTTTGTTTTTATGTATGGGTCTCGTCTGGCAGTGTTGACGAGCAGCCATTAGCTACAACTTAGCCTATATCATTTACAATGTAGGCCTAACCAATTTGAGAAATATGAAAATGGATTAATTTGAACCAAATCAAACGTGAAAATTGTCGCTGATCAGCCCTCTACGCGCTTCCCACAGTTCTTTGATCCCGTTGCTGTATTGCTATGTCCATTTGATTTCGCAGCTATATGTTTGTTACAATATTGAATAGATTATGTTATGCATGTGCAATGCATGGAGTATTTATTCTATGCATTGTGTGTATACGCATTCATGTGTATTATTACAATTATGATCAAGCGTTTGTTTTTAATGTTTTATGAGCTTATTATGACGTGTTGTGTGTGGTCACAGTTACTTTTACTGTGTATTCCACAATGTGTTGTAATTATTGGCCCTTTTGGAGGACTTTAAGTTATCTGCCTCGGTTGTTTGAATCCTTTTAAACATGCATGCCTTCAATTGCGGCAACGTGAAACACAAAAAAAAAAACCAACAACAACAACACAATGATAATAACGTCATTACGTCTATGCCTTCAATAAATCTTTGCGTATTCTCGGGTTTACAGTCATGACAGTCATAGTAAAACGGGCAATTCGTGTAATGGCATACCCTTTAGGTATAAATAGGTTAATAGATTAATATCAAGACACACGCACTTCATCACCTCAATCTTGACAGTTGAAGTACCGTTTGTACAATGGGACACTTTAGATGCAAAAGGGCTTTTTACACTTGTAAATTTTTGCTTAGCCCCGGACTATCGGTGGGGCTAAGGGGGGGCCTTAGCCCCACCGATAGTACGGGACTATCCTTAGCCCACTTTCTGTTTACACTCGTTTTTGCCAAAGTGGGCTAGCCCCACCGATAGTACGGTACTATCTGGCCCTGCAAAATAGCAGGGGTTAGCACCGCAATTGCGGTGCTAGCACCGCAATTGCGGTGCCAAGCAAGTGAGTGTAAACAGAACGAAAAAATAATCCTGGGCTAAGCGACGGAGACGAAGTGCGACCCTCACTGACCAATCAGAAACGAGGTAATCAAGTGCTGCCGGTGCGTGCGTGTACGTGTACAGTACACAGCGTAATTATGAATATTCATGTGGTTTGGAAAGTCCGGGGCTAAGAAAGACGAGTGTAAAAAGGTCAGTTTTCTCCTTAGCCCCGGACAAGATATAGTACGGGACTAATTGGCGAGTGTAAAAAGCTGAAAAAATTGGTACGGGACTAACGATAGTCCTGGGTCAGAGAAAGTCCGGGGTTAAGAAACACAAGTGTAAAAAGCCCTAAAGTGTATTCGAATGCCCGAGGAAACACATGTACTTGCTATCCCATCCATCAACATGGAATTTCACTATTCTATGGCGTTGGCAGTTTGAGGCCGGCAAGTTATGGGCTGGCATATCATATTCAGCACGATTTATGCCGGGAGTCCAGGAAAACATTGTGAATACACACACACACATACACACACACAAAAAAAAAAAAGAAGTCGGGTGTTTTATGAAACACCGAGCTGTTATTAAAATTTCAGGTGCTCATTATTTTGTAGTGTTACATTAACACACACGGGTGTCACTTCAAAATATAAAGTTTTTTTTTTCTTCTAGTTCCTGATCTTCATGTTGATTTTGAACTTCATCAACCCTACAAGAACTTCTCTACCCTTCCCCACCCCTCCCCCCAAAAAATGTGAAAACATTTGCACCATAGTAACACCAGAGGGTGCATTCTCCGATTTACACTGGGCGGGTGTTATGCCATTGAAATTAACACCGGCAATGTCAAATCAACACCGTAGTGTCATTGTTGATTTAGTGCCAAAAATATCACCAGCTACCGTGTCAAATTAACTCTTCGAAGCGCTAGGTGAACTCTTTTCAACACCATGATAACAACATGATTTCTACACCTGTCGGCGTGGTCCTGCATTGATCTGTATTCAACACCAGTGGTGTTAAATCTAACACCGATCTTCTTGCAGTGCATAGTTACTATAATACGCATTTCATATAAGAAAAGAAGGGTTAACAAGAGGAACAAGTCTCTTGAAAACGAGACTTAAAGTAAAAGAAAACACTTCCAGGGACCATCTACGTAAAGAAAAAAAAAATTGTGTGAGTTTAATCAGTAACAAACAAAGAAGAAATTAAACTTTGAAAACGGGGTCACTCGTTGCATGTTGGAAAATTTTGGTGGGTACACATTTTTTATCGAGCCACAAGTTCTGGGTATAAATGCGACCCTCCTTCAAATTATTTACCAACTTTGTGTCTTCCAGTGCAATGGCATGTGTTCCGTCAGGGTCAAAGACAAAGCACGAAATAAGTACAGAAAATCACTTTTATGGTCAGAACAAAACAACACGACAATGAGAAGGAAAATACCCCAATAAGATAGCTTGCAACTTTACCACAAGTGAAACACAACAACAACAACAACGACGACGACGACGACAACGAAGACGACAACAACAACCATAACAAAGAAGAAGAAGACACGTTAAACATACAAAGAGTGGCACTTTTCGCATGACAGAAAATTTTCAATGAATTTGTTCACGGCAATAACTTATACGTAGGAAGTGAATCCTTGAGGTATATTGTGGCTGAGTCTCTGAACGCTTCCCTAGGAGCCTTTTGCTGCGAATCTTTGAATTGACCTTTATAACAGTCTTTAAAGGTCCAGTTTATCTTTGGGAACAGAGATTTAAATTTTTTTCAAGGTATGACATACAATGCATATGTATAGGTCTGTTGTACCACAAAACATCCTGTCATATAAGATTTTTGCAATAAACCTAAAATATAAGGAGATATCTGTACTTTTTCATATCAAACCGTAACTGTAGACGGTTTAGTCTGGAAACATTTTTATTATAACTATTGTTTACATTTTGTATAATTAACAATACTTAACATCGATTTTACCGATTTAAATTTTTACAGTGGTTGTTTCTATCCCTAACTCACATTTTAGAACTATTTTAAAGCACAGAAGTTGAATTTTTGTTTGACAAATGGTAAATTATGCCTTTAACAGTTTGCAATTTGCATTCACTTGCAGACTTTAGAATGTTGAGTTTGTTTGGTAAACTTGTTTTGTTCAGTTGTTTAAACATTGTCATCTAAGCTTTCAGAATAAACGTAAGTGTCCATGATTTTGTTCTTTGGTGAAGAGAACATAGTTTGTAGATTGAGGAAATACATCCAAAAAAGAGAAAAAAGTGTGAGCATAATGAGGAATGGGTATTACGTTAATAATGTGCCTGTTTTTATGAGTAGTTTTCTACTGTCACAGTTCAATCTGCAAGACTATAAAACTGGTGCACAGCTCTCGTTATGTTATTTCTTTTTTTAAGCATGTCCAATACTGTGGATGATAATGGATGCTACAAGATTCAATCAATTTCATGATAATCAGCAAGCTCCGCGGTGTCGGTATAAACCGTGAGCGGATATACCAGTCGTGATGATGGGTGGCGTGCGCTAAAGTGCGAGAGAAGGCAGTGTGTCGCTTTATCAAGCTGACCCTGATGAATGGAAGGGAATGGGTCGTGCGGATGGGTATATGATGGGAGAAAGGTAAGAGTAATGAGCTGACGACGACGCCACCGTATTGCTATATTAAAGGGGGCCAGGACAGATGCGAGGGGGCAAAGAAGGACATTTGCCGCTGCTGCTAAAATACGAGGGAAGAAGAACGAGAGCGAGGTTGAGGGATCGTGTGTGTGTGTGGGGGGGGGGGGGCAGTGGTAGGAGAGAAGGAGTGAGAGAGACATGAGGGGCCGATTCCAGGGTATTTCTTTCGTTTGACATCTTCGGACGATGTGTCGAATATAGAGGCAAGCGGCATAAATTAGCCGCGCCCATTCCTCTGGCCGGGCGGCGAACATGCGGAAGAGAGAATGCGTTTCAGTCGTTAGATGACCGACTGAACGGATGAATGAATGAATGAATGAATGAATGAATGAATGAATGAATGAATGAATGAATAAAGGAAAAAATGAATGAATGAATAAGAGGGTGCCTGGATGAGTCATTGCACGCAACCAACGATCCGGCATTTAGATGCCATGTCATTCAACGGTTGAATGGAAAAGTGTGGATGAAAGAGACGTCATTATAATCACTGTTAATAACTGTAATCAATGCAGAGCACGCAAGTCGAGAAACCCGTGGCTTAATAAGTGTGTTTGGATACTAAATTGTAATAGTAACAGCTATTACAGTGTAGTAAGGACTCTGATCGTTTTTGGTGCACTATTAGCGTATTATTATGATATACCATCAATATATAATATTCAAGTGCATAATACGCGTGCGTTTATGTGTATTATTTTTGTATTTACTCATTTCCAGCTATAGGGTGGCTAGCCTTTTCAACAAAGCTGATTTTTCAAAGGAGTTTACTTGACATACATAAAACCCACATGAACAATAGTGATTCAATATTCGCAATAAACGCTCATAAATTCGTGGGTATAAAATCGATATAAAATAAAAGTGATTAGCAAGTCAGGAAAAGTGATTGATATAGTGCGTTAGAATGATAATTATTGCGCTGAGAGAAGTTGACGAACTTATAAAAGAAACGTAAAGAAACAACGTGTGTATAGTTCATTCATAGTTATATTGCTGACATGTGGCTGACTTATGATTATGCGGTCTTGCCTAATATGCTCCCAGTGTCTCGCGATTTTTGGAAGTTTGATCATAATGCCGCTTACTGGTATGATAGATAATAACTGACGAACTATGAAGGCTATATTGTCGACATTAGTTTTCCCTCCAAGCCCCGTGTCTTTGGGGGAGACGATTGGGTGGGTTTGATGAGCTTGATGTGATAGCAGGCTCAGTTTGTTTACGGCCAAATGTATTGAGACAGTGCTTGCGCTGTAAGAAATTACGGAAATGAGGAAGGGGGTAATCAAGGTGTATGCATACGTATAATAAAGCATTTCGTGACACAAATCTCCAGTGGATGTTGTAACCGCTCCTCCGTCAATCGAAGGATGTGCCGCGGGACATTGTTTGAGTGAAACCAATAAAACAAGAATAGTCCGCTAATCAAATCTGGCAAATTGCGACGAAGATTGAGAAAGCTGGAAACATTTGTGAAAATTCTCCTCAACCGTGAGAGTCGCATGCACAAAGTGAACGGCTTATGTTAGTCACGTGACTGAGATCTTTTTTTCCCCTTCATTTCGTTATTTTATTTCATTTATTGGTTATCTAAATTTCAAATGACAAAATGTTACAAAGAAAATACATGCACCAAGTATGATGAAAACAAGGGTACATTTTGAATTCGTGATACAAATTAGTATGATATTTTAATGATATACAAGCTTATAATGATTAAATGAGCATTTTTTTTTTTCTTTTATGGGATGTTTGATGCGATTGAAGGGGTGGACACAAAAAAGGCGGAGCTTAAAAAGGTGATAACCGCGAAAGAAATCAATAATCTTTTTCACTTTCTCGATACAAAGAGTACAGGGGCACATTTTCTTTCACTGTGACAAGATTCAAGCGTATTGGATTGATGGTCCCATGCCTCGGGTTCAGCTGTATTTTGCGTGGGAGTGCACCATGTATGTACATCACTCGTATTGTTCATCCACTCTCAGACCTCATTGTAGAATATATAAACAAGTAACTTGGAGCCTTATCATTTTATATGACAAATCGAAAACCGGGGAAAAGGAAATAAAAAAAAGGTGTAAGCAATACCACCTTGAGATTGCGGTGGTTGATGAATATTCCTTTATAAAATAACCTCATTTCGAGGCTGGACAAGCTTGCTGTGAAGTTCAGATGGATCAAATTTCTTTCGACGTATATTCAGACAGCACGTCCACTTCTGAGCAGTGAAACCGAGGTTTTCCTGTCGGGACATATAACTGCGGTGAATGCAATGAGAAAAGGAAACAACGTAAAGGCATTAAAGGGTGTGCACAGTTCTGGTCGAGGTGAAGATTTAGCTTTTAACGTTTTGTGAGATATTCAGAAACCACTTTATGAGATGTCAAAGAGCATGCAGTTCTAAGGGGTATCAAAAGTTTATTTGATGAAAATCGGTTTTGAAATGGCTGAAATATCCAAAAACAAGGTGAAACAAAGAGATACTAATAAAGTTGGGGCATGTCGCCTTTCATTATTAACACTTTTGGGGATATCTCAACCATTTGAAAACCAATTTTCATCAAATAAACGTTGAATCCTTCTTGAAATTACATGCTCTTTCATATTTCATAAGAGGCTTTTCATTATCTCACTTAGGAATGTTCAAAACATGAATCCCTACCTCAACCAGTACTGTACAGTCCCTTTAAGATACACAGACTAGGAGGAATTATCATGCTTTCCTCACAGTCGTAACAAAGTCTACTAATGCTTACCTCTCATTTCTCCCCTTGTACACATCCATAAAACTGATAACACTCTAGTATGGAAAACAATAAATGACCCGCATTATAGTCGTTGGTTTCTGTCGTCTCAGAGTATAAGGTTCAGAGAGTTTCTGCGACATTTTTTCCCCCACATATTTATCATTGCTTATGCAATCGAGTGCATTATTCTAGAAAATAATTATGATATTCCTTCATTCTGTACTCAGTTCGTATGGTCAAGAATTGTCCTACAGCTAGATTAAAGTATTATTTATTCCAGGGCTTAAACGTAAACAAGATCAAAATGTAATCAGGTATTGGTAATTGTTATATAAGTTGTTTTATTTGGTGGTTGGTATTTTATTTTCGCTTTTTTGTTTAGTTTTCCTTTGTAGCATTATACTAAGCGTCCCTGCTAAGCGTGTCATTTACTCTGACGCAGATCCCTTTTCGTGCCAAATTTTGCGCACATTTAAATCTTATTTTGATCGTAGTTGGGACTGGTCAGACTTTCTTTCTTCTTTGTTTGTCTGTTTGTTTATTTGCTTGTTTCTTTGTTTTTGTAATTGTGGTTTGTTCTTGACTTGAAGATTGGATCCCAATCTCTGCTATTACACAGGTGTCAGATCTTCATTGGCTTCCGGTTATGGGTATGGTTTAAGTCAAGTGATTTGTCACTTTCGGTGTTTATAATATAGCTATATAGGGACAGTGAATACAAAAGTAATTTAGGTAAGGAAAGTTTAAAGAAATAGTACGGTCGAATTCTCGTCGAATTTTATTCTGTTTAACTTTGGTGATTTTACTGAATTTAATCAGAAAACAAGTTCTCTTTAATCTCATTTGATGTAAGTTGTGACAGTTGACCGTAATTGTAACTGAAAGGTTGACATTGACACTGCATAAGTGAGACGGAGCGGAAGGCACACCTCCTCTTCCTTGATTGTCGAAACACCAACACGTCCTACTGTTTGTCGGAAATTAGCACATTTTGCTTCACTGTACAGTCTGTATCCCCATCCCCCCTCCAAAAAAAAAAGGAAGAAAAAAAAAAAACACATACACACACCCACACGCACACAGAACCTTAACAAACACTAACATAACAAACAGACAGAAGAAAAAGGGAAGCTAAGGGAAATTGTACCGAGACAGAATTATTTGTACTTACTTTCGAACTACACATTACATCCACGGAAAAGATGTTGGCCAACAAATAGGCACTATATTTTTCACAAAGCAGTCAGCAATATATCTATCCTTGTTTTATTTGAGTCATTGTTCAGACTAGACACCGCAAGAGAAGTAAGTGATAAGATCTGCGAGTAGAACAAAGGAGAAGAAGCAGAAGACAACGAATAAGCCGAAGAAAATCAGGATAAAGAGAAACCGACGAAATGAAGAGGGAAAAGGTGGTCTTTTATACTAATCTTTTTAATGAAATAATAATAATTTTATGTTAGTCCCAAATTATAAACTTTGAATGCCTCTTAGAATTATAAATATATATTCATTATGCTCTTTAGTTTTCTCATTACTTCAAAAATCATAATATAAAAACGATGGAGACCTTAGTCCCATTTTAACCGAAACTGTATCATCCCTTTAATGCTACCCTTTGCTACCAAGAAACGATGATAAGAATACGGCAGTATTCTATAGTACATTCCATTCCACCTGTAATCTTTTACTGTCATTGTCCCAGGACTCGGCACGACGGAAAATGTGATGACTTCATGCAAAAGATCAGTTTTATCTTCGTCCTTTTTTTTTTTCAATCGAGCATTTTGCAATGTTTACCTGAGATAATGCAGTTGCGGAAGGAACAACCAGGCAACCACACATCAACGTCAAACATATAAACGATGATTTTGATAATTTCGAACCTCTGTCAGTATCTGTATATATGGCACCCGGAAATTCTCGTGAGAAAATGTGAAACCGATTCTCCGTGTACTGATTACAAAGCAGAACATATTCTTTGTAACAAGAATTCGCTTGATTAGATTCCTTTCTTCTTCTTTTTTCATATTTTCGCATCTTGCAAACATATAAGAGTTTTATTTGTTCAATGCGCTTCGTCGCTCAGTTTAGAAATGGACCATACTTGGTGAGTGTGTTGCCACGGCGCAAACATGGTGCAATCAATATACCGTGAAAAATATACTCCCCGGGAAAGGCCTCGTTTTTATTGGGGCTTCGTAGTACTTGATCTCTAGAGAGTTCGGTCATGGAATCAATGATCCGAAGGTCAAAGGTTTGTTGTCATAGCAACCCTTAACATCTACAAAGGCTTGGGAGTGGCGAACGAAGCGATATAAACATGTAGTTTTGCGTGACATTCGGTAAATAGTACCTCCCATTCCTACGTGGCACGTAAATCATCCCCCAAAAGAAGGGGAATATGTTTGCGAACTGCTGGCGTGGCTGTGATCCCACCTTGTAGGCAAGGTATAACTGCTCAAAGGTTTGCCAACTTTATAAGCCTATGACACAATGTATGTTGAATTACTATCGACGAGAAATAGCCATTCTCTATCCCTTTTTGCTCGTGAAATAGAGAAGGGAGAATGGCTAACTACATTGGAAGACAAGATCATCAACCCAAATACACAGTTCCTAGGTCCACCATTGACTCCTACAAGTATTCATTCTACCCAAGAGCCATAAGACTACGGAATCGCCTATCGGGTCCGGTAGTAACCACTGCCAATCCAACATCATTTCAAGGAGCTGCTTTACCCATCGTCAGAGTAATGCAACCTCCTGTTGGATCTGCCACTCTTGGCACTATGTAGGAGGATCGACGCTGTTTTTACTCGCACTGAGCACCCATACTCACATGTTATTATTATGATAGTGAGACACTTGTACATATACACTGAATGACACCCCCTCACGACACACAGCTCGAGTTCATCCCATGCCCAGTATAGCATCATGTAACAAGCTGCTTCAAGGGATTGCTTCATCAAGGTCAAGATCAAGGGGGAGGTTGGAGAGGCGTTTGACTCCAAAAGCCTGCCATGAAGAAAGTCCAAGTGGTCATCTTGGATGGTCTTGTTGATAGATTATAGTCTTGCATACTGTGACACTGTTACCATCATACATTAGTGTTCTCTTACTCTACGCTTATGTATTGAAAGTGTTTGTACAGCAAGAACAGTTAAGGTACAATATTATCTATTCATTGTCTGAATAATTCTAAATAATACCACAAAACTTGTCGAATCTTCCACCTAATCAATGAAACGTTGTGTCTGTCTGCTTTTTCACTCGAGTCGCATATTTTAAAGTCAACATCTTTTACAAATTGCTCTGAAATTCCTTTATAGAGTCCAATGTCTTTCTCCGACCTCTAGAAGACCTCGAAGCTTGTCGTGTGTAACCTCTGTGCTAAGAGGTGAAGCAAGATCGAATGTAATTTCAACCCCAGATCCGCAAGTCTAACCGGGCAAATGCAACTCGCATTGCGAGAAGAATTTTGTACGATGCGTAGACCGTTTGCCACGCCCTTTCTGGTCGCTGTTAACCATGAGCGGCGCAGGCAAAGGTAGAGTCATACAGATCCGTTGGAATGGAAAATTGTGGTCTAAAGTCAACACTAAACTTTAAACATTTTCCTTTTTCTAGATGTTCGTTACTGACCGCTACATCTTCAGACAATAGACTGTCTACGTTATCAGTCAGTCAGTCCCCAGACATGCCAGACAACCAGAGTGAAGAGTGCAACAGGTTGCGGTGATTCGTCGAGAACACTGTAGTTTTTCTTCCTGTATTATGGGTGTTTATATGGGATTGTGTAGTGTGATACACCAGTGTACACGAAGTGACCAAGAACATGCATGATGTGAAATGGAGCTCGTTGTGTGTGTTTATCAGTGTGTGTTTGTGTATGTGTATGTGTGTAAGCCCATAAAAATGGAGCTCTACAGCTCCATGGTAAGCCTATTATATACCTCACACCTCACGCAGCCTTGCATCAATTCACTCAAGTAGAAGCCTTTAAAGAGGCCAGTCAAGTCCCTGAGGATATTCCCCATAATTCCCCATAATTATAGGAATAGGCATTGCTTAACTCAATATGATAAAAAAGGTACCCGTTACGGCCTCTCCACTATAACCTCGTTCTACAGTCTTTTCAAGTAACTCATTTGCACCCCCCCCCCCCCATCAGAATCATCGACAAGGGCAAACCGACTAGAACATCCCTTATCTTTAGATGAACACTAATTATTTGACTTGTATTGGTGTCGGTGAGCGGATTTACTACCATTTTTTTTTGTCTCTTTTTTTTTTCACATGGGGGAGGTGTAAAGGATATGCCGTTCCACCTGTCTGCTCTCTATGTATATATGTATATGTATATATATATATGTATATATATATATATATATATATATATATATATATATATACATGTATATATTATAGACACACACACACACACACACACATATATTATATAGTATATATTGAAACAAAGAAAGGAAAAACTGACCAGAAACAATTCATAAATAGTGAAAACTTTGAGAAAAGAAAACGAAACCAATGGAAGCCCGTTTTCTGTGCTCAAAGATTTCAATATATATATATATATATATATATATATATATATATATATATATATATATATATATATACACACACACATATATATATATATACATATATATATATATATATATATATATATATATATATATATATATATATATATATATATAGCGAAGAATCAAGAAATAAACTAGTAATGCATTATTTCGCCAATAAGAATGAGTTTATTGAACAACTCAAATTTTCGGTGGCCTCCACCTTCTTCAGGAGTCTCGACGCGGAATGTCAATACCAAAACATAAATTGAACATGAAGAGCGCGCACCCATATACACAGAATTATATATATATTACTTATATATATATATATATATATATATAACTTATATACATATAAGTTGAAATGTCGTCCTCCTGCCCACCCCACCCCTTTCCTATCCACATAATCATGCGAAAGGAAGATTGATCCTGTGTGCGGCTGCAGTACGGCCCGGGCCCGAACAGATTCAAAGTGAAAAGGAAAGTGCACACTTATGTCTGACCCCACTTCTAGAAAGGGAACTGGGGAAAAACAGCAACAACATGAAAAGGAGAAAGAAAAAGAAAACAGGTGCAACGCATATCCTGAATAAAGGGCGACACCTCCTGGTAACGGAATCAACCAGGCATCACATTAACAACCTATATTTCGGAATCCAATTTGTTATTCAGCATGTGTTTGTGATGTAGGAACCTGCTGTTAGTCCCGGAATACCCCCATTCAGGTTACCAATTCTGGTCAAGTAAAATCAGGGGCGGATCTAGGAATTCCGTAAAGAGGGGGCGTGTTTACAAAAATAAAGGGAGGGGGGCGCACGCACCCCTCCCCCCATTTTTTTCTTTTTATTTCTTTTGTTTCAACAAAAAATAAAGGGGGGCGTGCGCCGGTTGCTGTCCTCCCTGGATCCGCCCCTGAAAATGGTTGCTTGACGAAGAAGAATATAGTGAGTTACATCAAAACAAATGGAGAATGATAATAAAAGTACTAAAAATAATGCAAAGGGGACTGCCAGGCAAACGGGGAAACGGTACTGTATTATATACAGTTAAGTCATCAATTTTACTGACCTTCGATTTTTTTAATTAGGTTGTTTGTTTGTTCGTTTTTCGTTGTTGTTGCTGTTGTCTTTCCATGAGCAACGAGGAATTAACTGATTCTGGCAAAAGGAAAAATGACAGGGGAAGATAAGGAGGGACGGTTTGCGTTAGGAAACCCCGGGGAAGGTGACGGGTCTAATAATCTTATATGAGAAGGGTGGCTCGTGAGAAGCATATTGTAGGACAAGCAAGTACCAGCACTTCAAACATTTTATGTCACTGATGACATAATGACGGATTAGCCATGGCGAGTCAGTTTGCATTTATGCACTTTTCAGTTTGAGCAGTAGGCTTAATTGCACAGACTCGATCTGCACTGCTTTGCATTGCTGTCCACTGCTTTTCATAATATTGCCTTGAACCTGTGCAGTATATGCATGCAGTATAAGGATAAATGTACCAAGTGATACAAAGTTATGCCGCGATAGATTGTGTTGGCTACACAACGTATGTCTGAACTGTTTGGCGGAAGTGCAAACGAATGCACCTGTCCTGTCATGATCGACAGAACTTTGGAGGAGTGTGAGAGGAGGAGGTAGAGGGAGAAGAAGGAATAGAAGAAGAAAAAGAAGAAGAAGAAGAAGAAGAAGTAGAAGAAGAAGAAGAAGAAGAAGAAGAAGAAGAAGAAGAAGTAGTAGAAGAAGAAGAAGAAGAAGAAGAAGAAGAAGAAGAAGAAGAAGAAGTAGAAGAAGAAGAAGAAGAAGAAGAAGAAGAAGAAGAAGAAGAAGAAGAAGAAGAAGAAGAAGAAGAAGAATTACTAGAAGCGGAAACTCTCACACACATGCTATCGAAAGCGATTAATTGAGAATAAAGCTTTACAAGACAAACCTTGCAAACTTCATAGTGCATGTCATAAAGTCTTGATAACCCTTTGACTCTGAATCCAAACCTCTGCAACATGACATCGCCCAGGCACGTCAAACTATACGTCGCAGAATACCGTTATGTTCATAAAGGCGATGCTTCCTGTTAGCATTAACCCCTTTGTTAGCCATGCCTGAACTTGGGAGCGGGAGAACAATTCAATGACGAACTGAAAGTAAATATACATGTATTCAACGTGTACCCATCTGTAAAGTGCGTTTTATATGGTTACAGGCTTCGGTCCCACCAATGACCTATGGTGCTGTAAAACAGTGTCAGTCAACATTGCTGTGTCAATAGTGTTGGCCTCTGACATGGCAAGGCCAAAGGTAGAAAAAGAAACGCGTATTTTCAATACGAAGATGCGGGTAATTATCAATATTATCTGCGTTTTTATCTCATCTTATATCTATTCATACTTTTTCGATTATACGGAAGTATTCTTGGGATATGACGAGGATGCATTTTATGAAAACATTTATGGTTTCGAAAACAATTATTTTTAAGTGCGCTAATGGGCATAGCTGTAGGCTAGCTGTTGACGGAGACTTGTCAGTTCAATGCAAATACCTAATTGTATGGCCGGATTGTATGCAGTTTATTACTTTCGTAACGAAGAATGGGGCTTTCAAAATAAGCAGGCTATATGTCTCGGCAAGAAGATAGACTGTCTGCTACACATATTAACTTAAATTTCAGTTCGATATTTTCCATCTAACATTTCCCTAAATACATTAAAAACTACATGATTATCAGATAACAAGTTTGAATGTATAATTCGATTGAATACCAACCCTTTCACTTGCACATATCAATATATTATTAGTAATATTAATTTTTCCATTTAATTTCATTCTTCCCTGACCTTGTTTACTCATTTTCCTTGTAAGTTTTGCATCTTGAAATCTTGTTTATAATATTTTTCTTCTGTGTTAAAAAAAAAAAAAAATCCCCGTTAAAATGTTATATATTTTGTAACTGTCTGTCTGTAAATCATTACGTACTCTATGTATAATGTTTTTATTCTGAAACTGCGTGGGCCCCTCTGAAAACCAGTATTTGGCTCATGAGGGAGTTCCACCCCATAAGTAGAAAATAAAATTGAACTGAATTGAGTACCCTGCAGCGCAGGGGTTGTAATAATGGCAGGGCTATCTGGCATATACCACTGTAGCAACACTGAAAAGGATGTCCTAAATACAGAAAAATCATTGCTTTCCGTTAGTAATTTAGATGACATTTTTACTATTCTGTTTGTCTGAGTCCCCAATTGTTTTAATGTCATCTCAAATATGGTGTGAAGTTACACTCCAATAATTCTATTCAGCTTCCAGATTTCAAAAATTACTGGACAGGGAGTGGTTGACTAGCGCAGAAAGGACGAAAGAGGGCGCTAAACACGGCTCTTGCACGGTACGCGCAGACGGTAGCACTGTTATTGAACTCGCTCATCAAGAGTGACTGTCACGCACCACAGGTTATAGGCCTATATAAATGAAATCACATTTTACTGAATGAAATCAATGCTTAGGTAAAGGCAGTTCCAAAGATAATTTTTCTGTTTGTGACCGTCAGGCACATAAATTGCCACTGTCGTTGTCCCCAAGTGGCTGTAAAAGACATCAACATGATTTTAGAGCAAAGTTTAGGCCGATTATGGTCGCCAGAATCTTTTAATCCATTTTCCTTTCCCATTACAATAGTCGACCTTGGAGTTCGTTTTTTTTTCTTCATTTTTTTTTTTTTTTTTTTTTTTTGCATTCACAAAACAACAGGGTGGATTACTTTTCCACCTTCGAAGTTCGTTGTTTTGTTTAGTTGTGTGGTTTGCAGCGATTCCAAGCCATTCAGAAGCAAAACCGCAATTCGCCGTTGAGGACGGGCTGATTTCGCTACAACATGCATTTCCACAGACACCTGCCCGAGCATAATTATACTCGGGACTAGTCCTCAACGGGTTAACCAGCGGGCCTACTTGTCTATTTGTGTTGCTTCGGCAAAGACGTGTTGCATGATTGCTTTTTGAATTTTCTTGATATCTAATTTACTGTTAAAGGTATGGAATATCTATGAATCTCTCATTAAAGCCGAGATTCAATGCAAAAAGCTGTTCCGTGCCAATGGACTTGGTCGAGCTAACTGCATGGTCGATCTATAGAACGTTTGCGTCGGGTTGACGGTAATGAAAAATTTGTGTGTTTCCCTGTGACTGGGGTGGGGGCTAAGAAAAGTAAAAACCTGAGTGAACACATTTTTGTTGTTGTTGTTGTTGTTGTTGTTAATGTTGTTGTTGTTGTCATTATTACCATCTCTTTATTATAATCATCGTCATCGTCGTCGTCGTCATCATCATCATCATCATCACCTATGAGAAATAACTACATTCTTGTACGCTTTTCTTATTACCAAACGAAGAGGTATTCGATCATCATTATGGGCTATGAATGCAGCTAGAAAACAATCGTCAAAAATTTGGTCAACTTTTCTCTCATAAAGGCCTTTGTCACATGACATGGATTGTTGTTGTTCTGAAAATATTTTCGACTTTTTCAAGCCAATGTTGAGAAGAAAAGGGGGAAAGAGCCCTCATTACAACACCAGTATTAGAATAATACATACCTGGATGGATCTGAGATGTGCAAAACAAGTTAAACACTACAGAATGGCCATGTCATTATTTATAGCATAACTTTTAGTTATATGTTGTACTCAATATTTTTGCAGTGAAATCTTACGACACCGATTCAAACGACTGTTCATGAAGTCTAATGACATGTTGCACCACATGCGACTTTTCTTTCGTCGACGAGGATCCGCTCTTCTGAGTTCGTCAGTTAAGAAGAGCGTAAATTTGCGGTCAAAGCAGTCTTGGACATCGATATCTAAGGCAGAAATGGGGAAACGGCGAAGATATAATAAGAAGCAGCAGAATAAGAATGTAAGGCAATGTATGAACTCTTATAAAAAGATATTGCCAGGTCTTGCTGGCAGCGCATATGTTCAGTCCTATATATTGGAATTTGTGTATGCTAGTGATACTCTTATTCGTGTTGGCAGCAAACCGCATAGACTACTCGAGTAGGCTAACCCCGCCGCGGGGCGCTGTAACGGGTTGGGTCGCTGGTGCGGTTTTACGCATAGACTAAAATTTGTGTGCGTGTTTTTTGTTCCTGTAGTGTTGAGGCAAATAAAAGTAGTTCATCATACAGCATGCTATTATTCTTCAGTTAATGTTGCTGTAGGGCAACACTTTTATACCAATAATATTAGGATTAACTGGCTTGCCACTGGCACTGCACTGAAAATGGCAAAAGCACTCCAGCGCAGCCGTGCTATTGCACTTCAACTTCAATACTTAAATGACAATGTCAACGAGCGAGCCAGATTAATAAAAGTACAAACATGTAATAGTGTACTTGAATTTTGTCATAAGTAGCCGAAGTCGGTTTAACACTAACTATACACAGCCCAGTCGCCGCTGTACATACGTAACGTAGCGCGACAGGGCTGTACCAGCGAAGCTCCAAACACGAAGAGGGTCCAACGATCGCATGCGATCGGATTGAATTTTGATACTTTAGATTATTTTTTTGTCACTTCAAACTCATCTGACGAACAAAATGATAATGCAGGGGTGTATCCAGGATTTTTTATGGGGGGGGGGGGGGGTCGTAATCAAAATTTTTGGACCTTTACCTTTGCGAGTGAGCGGAGCGACCGAGCCCGAGGGAGCGGAGCGACCTAGCGGGGGGAGGGTGTGGGAGGAGGGTGTCCCCCCTCCCACAGTAGGGAGTTTTTGAATTTTATATCTTAAAATGGGGCCATTTGGTGCGTACAAAAGTGAATTTTTCGGCATACTTTAAATAAAAAACATTTATCATGTTAAAATTGGTGATAAAACCTGTGTTGATCACTTGTAAGTTCATTAATCGGTAAGTTGAAAACTGCATAAGTGCATTTTAAAAAAGTTGCTAACTAGCCATCCTTACACCTTCCTAAAGTACATAGACCCCAGGGCAAAAAGCCCTCGGAAAACAGAAATTGTCTTTCACAAAAAGTGGACCTTTTGAAAATTTGGGGGGGTCGTACGACCCTCCCGACCCCCCTTGCATACACCCATGTAATGAGACTTCATATCTATGCTATGAATATTGAAATTTAGATTTAATAACTTACCTAAAATGATGGCTATATGCAGCATGTGTGAACGGTTCACGAACGATACATCGTCTTTCACGCCAGGCCATTTCCAATATCCGGGAGGTCACATGATCTGAATGCCCTTTCAAAAGGTCGCGCTGTCGACCGTGCTGCTACAGTACCAACACTCAAGCAGCGCATCGCACGCACGCAAAAGATTTCCGCAGAGATCAAGGGGCCATTTTGAATTCTGCAATGATAAACCCCGACGGTGTTAGGGAATCCGCCAGAAAGTATCATTTTTTGGTTCCACGGACTTATCACGAGGGCTCTCAATGGACTTACGAACCTTCTGTAATACAAGCATGCACTTAAGGTGAGTAACGTTTGGTAACGTGTACATTGTTTATAAAGAACGTATAAATTTTCATAAGTTTTGTAGTTGTGTTGCGGTCCCCACTTTGAAGGTGCCCGCTCGCTGGTCAGACGCTGTATTCGCGTAGCGTATTAACAGCGTCTGGTCGGGCTAGTTTAACACCAACGATATTGTAACATGTTGTTTTCTTCATTCACATTGTCATATTTCATTCTTTTGCACCATTAACCATGTAGTGATGGAGAAGAATTGTTGTGTGGTTGTTGCTGTACGTTTTGTATGACATTTCACGACTTTGGTGCTGCAAACTTATTGTAAATAAAATGTATTGTGCAAATGGATAGATAATTTAGAAAAAAACAGAATCCAATAAATGATCCAGTGAATGGATTGAAAATGGGCCCCCAAATGAAATTTGAGATATTCACATCACCCAATCTTGCTGTAAATATTTCAACAGTTGGGGCATCCCTAGTAATACCAGTATGGTGGTGAAATATCCATTCTGTCATTGTCCTCAGAAGGAAGGAATATTTGTATTAATAAACAGTCCTTCTTTGTGTAAGAAAATATATATATATATTTTTTTAGGTATGCTGATTTTAGCCCATTCTAACAAAGCTTGACTTTAAATGGGTAGCCCTACTGAGACTATGTGAAAAATATAATAAGAAAAGACAAAATTAAAACTCCCTTTCTGTACTCTCAATTACAGTTAAAACTGCCTTTCTGTACTCTCAATTACAGTTAAAACAACATATACAATGCAATGAACCACTTTGCTTGTTGTTCCAGAATGACTGAAAAATCCTCCTTCATAGACCAAAATGTGAAACAAAACAGCAACGACAACAAAACTAGACCAAAATTTGAAGTTTTGGGTTGATATACAATACATTGCAATACAACACAGACTTAAATTCAATTAATGCTTTTCCCAATGAGGCTCATCTGGAGCGCTTGCCACACACACACACACACACACACACACACACACACAAAGAAATTGAAACAGTAATGAACAGAATGAAGAATACCGGTAGTAAATTAAAAATACTTTTTGATCAATCTTAGATTGATTTTTTGGATGCCACACAATAAGCCCACACAAGCATATATGTACACAATTGGTATACACATTAAAGATAATACACCTCAAGTGCCTACACATAAAAATTATCTGTGCAGAGCTGGCGATTGGATTTAGAATAAATATGTTTTCAGATTTTTGTAAGGGAGTTTTTGGATATGAACTAGCTAATAATCAAGGGGAGGTTACTCCACAGCTTTGATGCAATAACCATGAAGTTCTTGTCACCAGCCAGATTTTGAGTGGAAGGTTGTGCTTTTAGGATCTTTGATTTCTGTGCCTGGTCTTGTGGGACTTGCATCATTTTTTACTTAATTTATGTGTACTCATCTATTCCTTCAAATCTATGATGGATTCCTGGGATCTGAGATGTACTTGTGTGAGATTGTTGTTTCAGAATCAAGTATTACCTTCTCTTGCCTTCTCTGACTGGTCAGATGTACAGCAATGTCGGGTGTTCAGTGGCTTTCATTTACCATAGTTATCTGGTTCCTCTATTGCGAAAAAACTAGGCAGTCTGCCAGAAACTGCATACAATTATTCTGTGGTATTAAAGGCACATGGTCCCGGTGGTTTAGTCAAATGCGTACGCAGGCGCACGGCGTAAGTTTCCTAAAGAGACCTACATGTATGCTATCGACTCCTCTGTAGCGCTTACGCTGCGACCCATTTCCCCCGAGTCCAAAGAAGTCCGATCCACTGTAGTCAGTGGTCCGATCACAGTTCGGCTCATGATTCGGCTGAGGGGGATGACAGCTTTAACAAACTTCTGGTGTGATGTCATAATAAGAAGCACATATGCACGCACCCTGGCGTTACTGCAGACTGCGTGATGCGCAGAGAAGACAACGAAGGCAACGTTACTTAGCAGTTACCTACGCGCTTTACTCTTGATGACAGCTCAACTTCGGCAATCTTTGTATCAATGCTAACGGTGGTTGGCAGTATCATCAACAGCGCCCTCTACACTACCGGGACTCTGCGCCTTTAATATTAATAACACTTTGACCTCAAGCACACAACAACAAAAAAAGGATAGAAAGAGAGAGAGAGAGAGTTCAAGTAAAAATGATCGAGTAAAACTTATTGAGGATGTAATTAAAGGAAACCAAACCCAAAGGGAAATGTGGATTGAGTGAAAGCAGCAGCATTTGAGTACATCAGCGAAAGTTTGAGGAAAATCAGATAATAGATACAAAAGTTATGAATTTTAAGTTTTGGTGTTGGAACCACTGGATAAGGAGACTACTTCAGTTTATGACATCATGTGTGGACAGTGATATAAAGAAAATATAAAGAAAATTCAACATGCTTTCACTTTTCTAGTTTAATGAAAGAGCACTTCACTAACCGCTTTCAGAAAGTGGGGGAATAATTACTACCCTGAACATACAAGTGTATGTCAGCATCAAGTTGATGGAATGTGTAATTTTTCTTGAAAAATGATTATGTTTTGGAATTCTCTTATATTTTCTTTATATTGTTGTCCACACACTAAATCATTAACTCTAGTTAGTAGTCTCCCCATCCAGTCATTACAACACCAAAACTTAAAAATTAATAACTTTTGCATCAATTATTTTCATTGTCCGATTTTCTTCAAACTTTCGCTAATGTGTTCTACTAATATTGCTGCTCTAAGTCAATCCACATTGCTCTTTGGGTTTTACACGAGTTTCCTTAAAGGAAAATCAAGATTACTGGCAAGATATGTGTGGGTAAAACAGTATTTATCCCAGTATCTCACTATCTGGTTTGTTCTCCTTTGTTACATTTCTCTGAATTTTGTCTTTTAAATGTTAGGAGTGGAAGCAAAGCAAGACCTCTGGGGACCATCAAGGGGGCTACTCAGAAGTCAAGATGGAGAATCCAGCATTTGAAAGTTACTACAAGGTAAGAGTGACAGCCTGGCTGGAAATGCCTCACAAGGCTTGGGATGAATGCACTTTTAGTCTCAATTTTTATGCCTCCGCCAACGAAGTGGCCGGAGGCATTATGTTTTCGGGTCATCCGTCCGTCCGTACGTCAGTCCCGTTTTGTTTTTGGCGATATCTCAAGAACCGTGAGGTGGTTTTGCATCAAACTTGGTATGAGGGTATATCCTGGGGGGATGATACTTTGTTTGGATTTTAGGGTCACGGGGTCAAAGGTCAAAGGTCACAGGTTATTTTGTGAAAAAAAAAGGTTGAAAATTCATGTTTTTCTCCATATCTCGCAAATGGTTCAAGGTATCTTCATGGAACTTAGTATATGCTTGTTCCAATGGGCAGTGATTATCTAGGGAAGTTGGGGGTCATGGTTCAAAGGTCAGGGGGTCAAAGGTCAAGGTCAACTCCTCAAAATATCACTACTTTCCTTATATTTATGCAATGCCTGAAGGTTTTTTTTTTTTTAACTTGATGTATGCATGTATTACCCAATATATATATATTCTGTGGGAAGTTTCTTGCCAAACGGTCAAAGGTCAAGTGAAAGTGCTGAATTGCACTTTTTCGTCCATATCTCAAAAGTAACTCAAGGTATCATCATGAAACTTCCATATTTCTGCATGTTCAACCTAACAGTGATTCTCTTTGGAACTGTGAGGTCAAAGGTCAAAGGCCAGGTTTAGATAATGCTGTTTTCCCATTTGATACTGAAATTATACTTTTTCTCAATACCTTGAAAATTACTCAATGTATAAACTTATAAAAGGGTCAAAAGTCAAGTAAAAATCATCAGTTCCCCAAATACCTGCACTCTGACATTTTAATCATTCATCCAATTGAACCTAGTTCTAGGAAAGTGAACATTCAGCACATTTGTGGCAAACCTGTCATTTTAATATTTTGCCAATTGTGTGAAACTGTCATCACACATTGTCAAGACATTGTACTATAGACCTATTAGGAGAACCATGCATTATGGCGGAGGCATATCAGTCGCCGTAGCGATATATCTAGTTATTTCTGTGACTTTTTATTCACTGAAGACTGGCTGGGAGATTTTATCAGAAGTTTTGAAAGTAATTTAGAAGACTGATTTTTGTATATATTGCCAAGTACTGAACTCTTTTGATCAAACCAAAACAGTATCTGCAGTGTATATGGAGCATGATAATCATTGTTTTCTTTTTTGTAAAAAAAAAAAAAAAAAAAAAAAAAGTGCATAAAGAAAAATAATACTGATAGTCGAGACTTGATTGTTTGTGGTATTGACAAGGTTGTTGAAATCTTAGCAAATGCATAATGATTAGTCCAATACACATTGTCACTTGACCTATTAATGCATCCTTTTGAAGGATGTGATTCTAAACAAACAAACAATAATTTCAGTTGTAAATGACCATTTGATGAGGATATATTGATGTACTCTTTACCTGCTGAAGCTTTTACAAAGTCAGTTTAATATTAATTTGCTTGTCTGCTGAACATCTATTCCTATACAGGCTTCAGCCCACCACAATCATAATGCTCCATTTTTTCTGTGCTTTTATTTTTATTTATTCATATATTTCTGATGTGTATTTTTGTATCTCCCAAAATCCAGGAGCAAAAGTTGGTCAAGGAAGAAGAGTGGAATGACTTCATGAGCATCCTCAAGACCAACCTCCCAACTGTCTTCCGGATCACCGGCTTCCGAGGGTGAGAAATTTGTTCCTTTTTTGATGGTGTGGCGTTCTGGTTTGCAAGCATGTTCAGTCATGTCTGGCATTTTTCTAGCTTGCCTGACATGTTGCTTGCTTCTCCATCATATTGGTAGAGTGGGATGTCAGATTCAGGGGTGAATGAAATTATGGAGGGAACATTTGTAGGTAAATTCTTTCATTTCTCATGACACTCCCAAATTTGTTTCAGAGTTTTGCATTATGTGTACATCCAGATATTTATGATTCAAAATTTAAACTGTTCAACTTTTGCTGAGAACTAAATAGCATTATGGTGTGTGAAGTAAAGTGATGTAATATCTGGAATAAAAGACTTCAACTATGTTGAATTTCCTCCTATTTTAGGAACAGTTCTAAATTTCATTGTGCAACTGATCATGTTTCTTCAGACTAAAAACAGTCACAACATACACACTGATTTCTCACTAGTTTTTTTTTATGACATAGTACAAACATTTGTTGAAATTTCTTCTTCTCTCTGATGTTTTTAGAAATCTTTCAGTCACTGACAATATAATTGTCACATGAGCGACTTTTTTTTTTGTTATTAATTCTGCTACATTGACTCTGAAACATTCAGATCAAGACAGATCAAGTACAGTTAAATCAACATTTAATAATCGAGTTTTGATTGTGTTTACAATTTTGAAGTTGGGTATAAGCAAAAATATTTTAACAAGAGATTAAAAAATATAGCCATGTAACTTTTAGCTTCTTGGATCTTCGAGTACCGGGTTCAGGTTCCCCCTCAGCAGCTAGTGCAGTGCTGGCGTTGTTGCAGGGTAGACCCTGCAGATCGTCAGTAGGTTTGGCCCTCAGCTAGCGATGTTCCCCGTACCGGCATTCGGCCCAGCCTTGAAAACAGTCTCGCTCACCGACGTCGAGTCTAATAAAACCTAACCTCACAGCCCAGTGAGCTTGCCTGAGCCTAACATAATGATGTAATGCAGCATAATGAATCTAATTAACTAAGTTTCTTTTATACTTCTTGTCTGGAATATCCTACTCAATGGAGACTGCATTGACCTAATGAACTTCTGTACAAAGTCAAAATTACATCTTGTGGCTTCTTATATTATGAAGAAATATATTCCTTTCCTGACAATTATGTTTTCCTCCGTTGTTTAAAAGCTTGCATGATGATGTAAATGAGAAAGAGAGGTTTGCAGTAACACCATGTTTCCTGTTCTCTACTTTCTGAGTCTGTAATATCAGAAAATTGTAAGGCAAAATTGTTTGCTGGAAAACTAAATAATCATGATCCTGTATTTCACTTTATGTCGGTGAAAAGTTGGAACCATGAAATATCAAATGTCAAGTCAAGAACTTACAGTTTATGATGTAAATCTGTCATATATTCATGATTTTGTTTTCATATTTGTGCAAGACAATCTATATCTGAACTCTCCTGGTGAGTATACTTTGACTCTTATGAGAACCTTCAATGTTAGTGAGAGGAGTTGCAGTAACCCTATTACTTATAGGAACCAAGTGTTGCCACTTATCAACTCTGCAAGGAATTGCATTTTAAAGGAAGTAATGGGTGAGATGTAGTCTAACCAATATGACAAGTTCCACATTCCTACTGTTTGATGCAAGTGCAAGGTCTTTTTTTATGTCTCTGTCACAAAGTGGTGCCGAGGTATTATGTTTTCGGGTTGTCCGTCCGTCCGTTTGTAATGAATTTTGTGGACAGCATGACTAAAAAACCTTTTGAGGTATCCTAATGGAACTTGGCATACCCATTGTGTGTATTAGGGGGTGAAGTTGTGCCTATCAACTTTTGGGTGCACATGCTCAAGGTCAAAGGTCAAGGTCAAATACATAAATTTCACTATTTCCACCATATCTATGCAATGCCTGAAGATATTTTCTTGAAACCTGATGTATACATGTATTACCCAATTAAGATTCTCTGGTGAAAGTTTGGGGTCATGAGGTCAAAGGTCAAAAGGTCAAGTAAAAATATTAAAACTTCACTTTTTTCTCCGTACTTTGGAAATTGTTCAAGGTATCTTCATGGAACATAGTATATATACATGTACTGACTGGCAGTGATTATCTAGAAAATTTAGGGTTCATGGCATCAAAGGTCAGGGGTCAAAGGTCAAGGGCAACAGTTCAAAATTTTACTATTTCCCTCATATTTATGCAATGCCAGCAGGATTATTATTATTATTTTTTTACACTTGGTGTATGCATGTATAACCTAATAGAGATTCTCTGGAAAGTTGTTTTTTTTTCCTTTTTTTTTTTTTTTTGCCTAAAAGGTCAAAGATCAAGTGAAAGTAAAACTTTTTCCTCCATATCTCGGAAGTGGCTCAAGTTATCTCAAAGCTTACAACATATTTGTGCCTGTTCTGCCTGACAGTGACTATCTTATGAATTTTAGGGTCAAAGGCCAGATGAAAATAGTAACAATTTACTATTCAATACAAAAATTGCACTTTTTCTCCATACCTTTAAAATTACTCAATGCATAAACTTATGAATGGGTCAAAGTCAAGTTAAAGTCCTTAAATCCCCAAATACATGCTCTCCTATTTATCCAATTAAACCTAGGTCAAGGAAGGTAAACATTCAACACATTTGTGACAAACTTGTCATTTTAATATTTTGTCAATTTTGTGAAAATGTAATCACACATTGTCCACATGTACTATAGACCTATTAGGAGAATCATGCATTATGGCGGAGGCATACCAGTTGCCATAGCGACATTTCTAGTTTCTTTGATGTATTTTTCTTTTTCTTTTCTTTTTTTCTTTGGCTGTTGTTTCTTTATTCATTTTTGATACAGACAGTCCAACCAAGTACTGAGATACCTGAAAAGTGAATGCTTCAGTGAGCTGCTCAATTCCACTTCAGAGGAAGCGCTTGAGACGAGACCTTTTCCAGTCCCATGGTGAGTGATACAGTGATGCTCCTACATTCTCCTTAGCCCCATATGCATCTTTTCTGCCACATTGTTTACTGTTTGATCGACATACGGAACATCCCTTCAGACGCTATTCAAGTTCCGCTTGAGTACAGCTAACATCACATGTCCAATAAATCTGAACTTGGAAAGCCCTCTCAAACTGTTCCAAGACATACAGTGTACATCATACATTTTGTAAAATTAATGGTAGTATGTAAATATTTGGTTTTTATTTCGTCAGTGTCAAAAAAAAAACCAAAAAAAACAGCAACATAATTTTATTGCTTCTTGAAGTATGAAGCTTCTTATGATGTACCAGTGTTGAAAGGCAGCCAGAATTATATTAACCTGTTCCCTACAGGAACTTGGTGGCCTGTGTATAAAGTCTGTGGGGATTTCAGCATTCAGCATTGAATGGGTTAACTGACTGTGGTCTGCCTCTTACAGGTATCCAAATGATTTGGCATGGCAGCTGAATCTGACACGGAAGAACATCCGCAAGCTCCCTGCCCTGGAGAAACTTCACCTCTTCCTCATCTCCGAGACAGAGAGTGTGAGTAGAAGGCAGTAGTTTAATTTCTAATCTGAAATTTTGGTTTTCCTATCATTATCTGAGAATCATATGCTTTGCTGATGTTCTCAAGTAACTGCATAAACTCATTTCTGCAGTCACATAAATCTATCTATACATCTATCTATACTTATATTGTCTGTGGAAACAAATTAAATGTGTAGTCCTTCAGTCAAGCAGAATGTGATTCGGTGAAACTTGATGAATTCATTCATCATGGAAAGAAAATGCATTCTTTGCATTGCATTGCTGTTTGATTTTTTCTATTTAATGGGGACGCTAGTTACAACGTCAATGTTTGTAATCTTACCAAATATTTCACACTTACTCCACTGGTAATTAAAAAAAAAAAAAATGTGTTGAAATGTGTTTAAAAGCATGTAGCACCTTGGAGTTTCATCCAACACCAACCTCTACTCACTGAAGAAAGCACTAGATTTTATGTGTATTATGTTTAGACAAATTTTTAGACAAATTGATTGCATAGTTATGGAGATTAAATTGCAGAACAGGATCATTGATAAGAACCAGATAAAGAAACATAAACTGTGCCCGTGCAGACATACAGACAGACAGACAGACACACACACACATTGTGGCAGACGGTTCAGTGATTTTTATAGTGAGGTGGCTGCCGGCCATTCAAGCACAAAAGTTTTATGCTGCTTACCAAAATGTACTGTAGAGTCATTGTTCCAAAAGAATGCCTTTAACTGGTACAAGTTTGCAACCAGATTACCCCTTGTGACTTTATAACCCCTCTGATATGCAGTCAACCTTGCATACATCAAATCTACATATCATCTAGACTGAAGAAATGGCTTCGACTTTAGACAAATCGACTTATGAGGGATTGAGATCGTTAGAATGAAAAGAGAAGAGGACTTGAAAAGACCTTTGACTTGGGTGATTATTTGACTTATATGCAGGGTCGACTTAAGCAAGATTGACTATATACCCCATGACAACATCAGTTGTTGGAGTGAATAGATTGGCTTTGTTGAAGATGTGGTGCATGAGGTCACAGCCAGTTCTGTCATCTTCTCATTCTCATTCATGATCAGACATTTGATGAGATGGCGAAAAGTTCTGACAAAACCCAAGTAGAGAAATATCATGACTGTTTCTTCGTCATTATATTGATTGCATCAGTACTAACTTAGCAGAGTACTAAAAGTGATGACAGAATATGTCCCAGGGACGTCAAGGTAATCAAGATTCAATGCAAGCAGTGATTAATTTTCTCTCTGCTTTCGGTCTTGTGTAAATACGGGAACAAACTTGTGCTACATCCGCAAGTTTCACGTAATCAGTAATTTAACTCCTCTATGTTTTTTTTAAGTACTTTCTTGGAGGAATTTCACCGAAAGCGAAAGTTTCATAATGAAACTATGGACTTTAACCTTTCACACATTGGCACAATTGAAAAAAAAAAACCCAACACAACAACAGATTTTGTGTCTAGCCAGTTTAGTAGTCATGTGTGATGTTTTTAATCATTATCTTCCTCCATTGCTACAGGGCAATATCAGTCGTCAGGAAATTGTCAGTATGATCCCACCTCTGCTGATGCAGGTTAAGCCCCACCACCGAGTGCTGGATATGTGTGCAGCCCCCGGCTCAAAGACGGCACAGCTCATCGAGATGGTACATGCTGAGCAGACACTTGGATGGCCTGGTATGGATGTAAATATAGGGGAAGTGGCAATGAATAATTAGATAAATAAATCCATCATCCATATTATGGCATACAGCATGGAAACTTTCCATTTTATGCCTTTTCTAAAAATTGAATTCCATTTACTTTATATTGCTTAAGAATATGTTTGCTCTTAAACATCTGAGGAGGCAGATGCCATTTGCAATACATAAAATTCTTTACTGCTGCAGAGCAAAGGAGGAATCTTTTTTGTTGAGACATCAGGTGGTCCATTTATGTTTTGCTAGTGCTTTATGTACGGAAGCTTATACATGCAGCATGAGTTGTTTAACTCACCAAGGCCAAAAAGGCGACAAGGCAACTTTTACAAACTCACCAAGGCGCCTTGTTTAAGACGAGAAGGCGACTTGTACTAAGTTGCCAAAGTGCATTGTTTAAAGATGACAAGGTGTGAAGGCGAATTGTACAAATTCGCCAAGGTGTCTTGTTTAAGACAGGAAGGCGAGAAGGCGACTTGTATAAATTTGCCAAGATGCCTTGCTTAAGACGAGAAGGTGAGAAGGCGACTTTAACAAACATGCCAAGGCACCTTGTTTGAAGCAAGAAAGGGAGAAGGTATCCTGTACAGGGTCGCCAAGGCGCCATGTTTAAAATGAGAAAG
Organism: Diadema setosum; assembly: GCF_964275005.1. Lineage (NCBI taxonomy): Eukaryota > Metazoa > Echinodermata > Echinoidea > Diadematoida > Diadematidae > Diadema > Diadema setosum. Next base: position 10,923,036 of record NC_092693.1, on the reverse strand, counting down.
CGAGAAGTCAACTTGTACAAAGTCGCCAAGGTGACATGTTTAAGACGAGAAAGCGTGAAGGCAGATTGAACAAACATGCCAAGGTGCCTTGTTTAAGACGAGAAAGCGAGAAGGCGACTTGTACAAACTCGTGAAGGTGCCTTGCTTAAGACGAGATGGCTAGAAGGCAACCTGTGCAAACTCGTCAAAACGCCTTGTTAAAGACGACAAGGCATGAAGGTGAAATGTACAAAGTCGCTGAGGCACCTTGTTAAAGACGAGAAGGTGGAAAGGTGAGATGAAACTCTGGGAAGGCAAGAGGTGCTTTAGGGCAAGTCCAAAACAGCAAACTCTCAATATCAGCGTAGATCTACATGGTTGGGGTATCAAGATTGGCAATTTAATATCTGTCTCATCTGAAGCAAGGCATCTTGGTGAGTTTTTACAAGTCGATTTCTCGCCGCCTTGGCCGCAACAAGGAGCCGTGGCGAGTCTGTGCAAGTCATCTTTTCGCCTTCTCGTCTTAAATGAGGCGCCTTGACGTGTTTGTACAAGTAGCCTTCGCCTTCTCATCTTTAATAAGGCACATTGTCAACTTTATACAAGTCACCTTCTCGCCTCCTCATCTTAAACAAGTCGCCAAGGCTGTATGTTTAAGATGACAAGGCGCCTTGGCAAGTTAAACAGCTTGCCTTCGGGCTGCACGATAAGCTTCCATATTTATGTGATATTTTCCAAAGACTTGTGGCAATCAGTATAGGGTGATGTGATGTATATCTAATTGATCAAGCTGCAGTATTAAACTGTACCACTGTCCTGACCATGAGATGTATTCAAAGAAATCAGAGATAATTTGTTCATGGTTAGAGCCACATTTCACCAGTCAAGGAACACTCAAAGAAGCCTACATCTGGAAAGTCAAAGTATGTGTTTACATTTTTTGCAACAGGCATCATTTTCATATTACTGTGCTTTGTCGCTCACTTCCAGAGGGTTTCGTCATTGGCAACGACGATGACAATCGACGCTGCTACATCATGGTCCACCAAGCCAAGCGTCTGAACAGTCCCTGTTGCATGGTGGTCAACCATGATGCGTCCGTGTTTCCACGGCTGCGTGTACCCGGCCCAGACGGGCAGCTGGTGAATCTGGAGTATGACAGAATCTTGTGTGATGTTCCATGTGGGTAAGTGGAGTTGTCTCATTTTGCCACTTTGGAAATTATTGAGCATTTAAATGCTGGTACTAAAGTTGATATTCGTTAGTAACTTTAGCTCTCTAGATTTCCACTCTGACCCCAAAACAAACTTCTGAACCAATAGAAATGTACCTAAGGAAAAAAAAGTTATACAAATTTTTATCTATTATATATGACTGGGGTTTTGCAACTTCATCCTGTTTGTTTCCTGTAGAAGAGTTCAGAGAAGTCAACCAGTTCTAATAGTATGTTTATGTTGTAGTATCTGGTGTTATGTCTGTAAGTGCAAGTGTCGTCATGAATTTTTTTTAATGCTGCTGGGTTACACCAATAAGCAAAATAGTTTGTCAAAAAAGCAACAAATGAATGTTCAGTTTATACTAGGAGGTCTTTACTGAGAAGAAAGGATAAGAAAGCAGGCACATAGCTGTCTTGTTTCTCAATAACTTCATGACTTTTGAGGAAAATGTATGTTTATCCATTTGCTGTTTGTTTGTGTATTTGATTGTTTTTGTGTCACAGTGGTGATGGTACATTGAGGAAGAACTATGCCATATGGAAGAAGTGGACTCCGCTGAGTGGCTTCAACCTACATCCGTAAGTAACTGTCACTGACCAAATCTACCTTAACCGTTCCTTACGGGAATCTGGTATACCAGGTTCCCAAGATGAAGACAAGAGTGCCTGCTTTTGTGGCCTAAATTAATGTTTCTTTGTGTTACAGTGCCTAGAAAAATGGGTTTGATAAAAAGATAAGAGTTTATTCTATCACCATCTGTTTTCTTTCTGTTGGAAAAATGCGTATATCACAGTATCTTTTACCTTTTTTCTGATTTAGTTTCCACTTGTTCAGCTATAAAACTCGTATGAACATGTACGTAGCGATCGAAGCTGAGCTCAGTAGATCTCTGTGTTCGCTGTCCCCTGTCATCCCATTCAGGTGCATGGTTTTGTGTAGAACAAAAGAGTTTGTGAGCCCATCAGCACTCGGTCTGTTCATACCTCTCGCCCAATCAATATTTTCATTGTTTGATGGCACATGCGGTTGACCATGGAAAGGGGATACACATTCCGCTTGACTGCTTTCGCACAGGTGGATTTCCAACCTGTCCGTTCTCTTTCGATGGACAAAAAGAATTTCGTTTAGGGGCATTTGAGGTTAAAGGGATGGTACAGTATTGGTGGAGATGAGAATAGGGCTTTTAACTTTTTGCGAGATACCAAGAAAACACTTATGACATACATTGTAGTACAGAGCATACCATTTTAAGAGGAATTGAAAGTTTATTTGGTGAAAATCGGGTTTGGAATGACTGAAACATCCAAAAACAAAGTAAAACAAAGCGACTGTAACAAAGTATATGGGTCCCACACTTTAGTAGAATCGCTCTTTTTTGGATATCTCGGCCATTTCAAAACCAATTTTCATCAAATAAATGTTGAATTCCTCATAGAATTACATGCTCTTTCATATTTCATAAGAGGTTTCTCACTATCTCACCAGAAAATTTTAGAAACCTGAAATTAGGTCTCAACCAAAACTGCACGATCCCTTTAATATTTTCCCTTTTGTAAAACAATGACAAAGCAAACATTGGAGGTGGAGGAAAGCATACAGAGGGAAAGATCTTGGGGAGGGGTTTTCATGATGGTGAAAAGTTGTATGAGAATGATTCTGATCACCTATAGTTTTTGCAAAGATTAACTTTCCATGATAATTGTATTGCACTGTTTTCAAGGAAAGTTCATCTCAGAGAGGAGGATGTCTAGAACGCAGCAACTAATCTGTGATTGTTTCTAGAGACTACCAGAAAATGCTGCACAAATTTGAAACATTCCTTTGCTAGTAGATCGACTGACACTGGGTACCACTTGTATCGGAGACAAGCTGTTAATATATGAGCCTTTTTGCATAATTCCAAGTTGTATTACGCTTGTGTGTTTATGTAAATATAAAAATAGAAAAGATTACAGGCAGCTCAAATATCAGTTGTTCATATATTGTGACCCTCATAAAATAATTGTTTAGGTCAAAATTTTACCAAAATCAGGTTTTTGTCGAAGTCCAATCTGTTGAATGAGATACAGCTAGTGGTATAGTTGCCTAACTCATATTATACCCCAAAGTGGTACAATCATCCAGCTGTTATAAGTGGAATCTTGAATAAAAAATTAAAGCTTTAGAAAACCATCTTGCTGTTATTATTTTCCTCAAAACTGTCAAAAATGACTTGGGCAGTTATTTTATGAAGGTGACGATTTTGCAATGCAGTCCTTTGCAACGAAGTATCCATCAGGGCTCATGTTACATTACTGTATTGTTATTTGAAAACTAATTCAAAATCTGTATTGTTATTTGAAAACTGATTCAAAACTTGCTGTGAGTGCAAGCCAAGGGTAAACTCACTTGTAAGCTTGAGAGAGGTAACCAGCCATTCTCATTTTGCTCTTGACATCTCCCAGACTGCAGCGGAGGATTCTGCTTCGAGGGACTGAGCTCCTGGCTGTCGGTGGCAGGCTGGTCTACTCTACCTGCTCCTTCAATCCCATTGAGAACGAGGCTGTTGTTGCTGATGTCCTTAGGCAAAGTCAAGGTATGGTGAATGCAAAAAAAAAAAAAAAGGAAAAGAAGAAAAAAAAAAAAGACAAAACTATTTAGAAATGGTGCTAACAACTGGAAGGCAGTGAAAATGGAATGTGATCAACCTGGCAGGCCTAAATCATTTTTGAAATCATCGACACGTAAAAGAGATGTTAATGTGGTTGCTGCAATATCAGCCGTTGGCTGCCTGCCATTTAGTGTAGGCATTGGTATGTCTGCTCTCGGCATATTTTTGCCCACGCCCCCCCCCCCCCCCACAAAAAAAGGGGGGGGGGGGGAAATCATATTTTGTATGCCTAGCTGCCCATTGGCATTATACATTATGTTTATCACCTTGTTAATGGACACTTTGGTATTAAAAGATAAATCCTCCCCAACATTCATTTGCAATTGAGGGGTAAGTAACTGGTAGTTTCATCTGTTCAAGCATTTTGATTTCTTCTGTCTGATATATTTCTCTCCTCTGTCTATTTCTCTGTCTGTCTGTCTTTCACTCTGCCTTTCATTTTCCCTCTAATTCCCCTCTCCCCCTTCTTCCCCCCCCCCCCTTCCCTCCCTTCCTTTCTCTTTGTCCCCGCCCCCATCTCTCTGTCTCCCCCATACCCCAGGTGCTGTTGAGCTAGTGGATGTGTCGGATGAACTACCTGGTCTGAAGCGGATACAGGGTTTGCTGACATGGAAGGTTAGTGTGAATGTTTTCTTGTGTCAGGTGTGATGAAAGGGTTGGGGGTCTCAAGGTTGTGAAAACAGTCTCCTGCTGCTCAGACAAACATCGTCAAATGATGAATGAATTCTAAAGATTGGAGGCCCTCTTCACATGTGATATTTAGCCCGGCTGAAACAGAGGCTCACATGGGTTTGGTGTAATTATTAATCATGTGCATGCTGTCTCTTGCACACATATTTTGTGTACTGTTATCCAAGACTGTAATGCAAGTATAAATGGGGGTAACTGATTCACTTTTTGGTTGTGATCTCATGAAGTATTGCTACATTTTGCACTATTCATCACAGTGTATGTATGGATAGAGTTGCCTAGCACATTGTGCATGAGGCACAGCCGAGTACATGTTGCACAACGTTGTAAAACAGGAGACTGAACTGGATCTCCACTAACATCCCAAATTTAAACCTGTGCATTATTTGCATTATAAATGGTTCTGTGAACTATGTTCACTATACCTTATTTTATGGTTAAGTACCCATCAGCGACATGTAGAACTTGCTTGTGAAAAAGCCAAGATGTCCAAAGAAATGCCCCAAACACATTGCTACTGAACACAAAATCTTAACAGTAAATAGGTGATTGAGTGTGCACTTGTAACTGACTGAGTGTGAAATAGTGATGTCATTTAGCATGATTATGGCAAGCCAGAGTCATATGCATATCTTTTAGCGGTCATTAGTACTGGTCATTAGTATGGGGTCAATGGTAAAAACTAATGCCTGCTGGGCATCTCAGGCAGAAATTACACTGGTCACGTGGTTGATCTCAGCCGTTCATTTGATTAGGATCCATATATCCAATTTTAAAGGGGATGACTAGTAACTGATCAGTGGGAATCAATGGGAATGCTGGGGGATGATTGTTCCAATCCTTGTGGGATTCATTTAAGAGTACATTATATATCTATTGTTGTGTGAAAATTATTTGCTTCAGATTGGTCTTATATTCAAGTAATGAGCAGTTCACTGTTTCGATCGCCCCGACACTGTACAGTCATGCTAACCTGGAAACACAACCTTAATTGATTGAAGTGAGCATGTCAGAAACAAATAAAATGTGATACTGCTGTGATTGTTGACAATTCATTATCATACATCAAATCGTATTTATCAAATTTAATACCACTTCATGCTATTCATAGTGTTTCCATTGTGAGTTGTTATGTTTTTTTCTGTCACCAAATGACATGTTTCTCTGTAATTTGACCTTCAGGTCATAGATGACAAAGGTCAAATCTTCACCTCCATGGAGGATGTGACAGAGAGGGAAGAGAAAGACAAGAGGAGGCGCTACAAGCCCTCCTTCTGGCCCCCCTCTGAGGAGGAGGCACGGTCTCTGAATCTACAAAGATGGTAAGCTTGCTTTGTTTTCTTGACTCCAGCACAGATCTTAGTGTCACCTCTCTGTATTTAAAAAATGATAAAAGCAATAATTACTAAGAAATGGTGCTATATATGTGTGTTTTAGAGCAGAGATGAATTTAGAGTAGCCATACTTTCAAGGGCATTGCCACAAACAAACTGGTGTACAGGATCAGCCCCATCCCTTCTATGCCAATAGCTGTACCACCAGACTCATGTAATCACCATTTTTTTCCATGTCATACAGCAAAATAACTACACCCATAGTGAATTTAATGCAGATTGGATTTAAATATAAAGCATATGATGGTTTTTCATACATGAAGAAATCATGTGAATCATGTTGTGCAGTGATAAGTTTTCACTTTTCAGTGATGTTTTAGGCAACTCCCATCAGTAGTGGTTGCCCATAGAAGGGTTTAGAGAGGTTGGTAAGTTTGGAAAGGATGATACATATCCTCTCAAACACTTCGATGTGTACTGCTTAGACCATAAACAGTTATACAGTTGTCATGTTAAAAATGCTTGTTGTTCCTGAACACTGTCAAACTGTTTATCTTATGAACATTTAATTGTGAGTATCTTGAGCACCCTTCCTGAGTGGATATGTTGCAAATGTCACCGTGCATCACAAAACAAACAAAAAGTTGCACCCCTTGATTTTGCATGAGGACTCAAAAAAGGTGAAATGGTTCACTTGAGTCAATCTTGAGTTTTTCATCTTTTCTGAAAGAGCTATCCTTCTTCTACATCACTCTTTAGTTTGGGATCTTAAGATGAATGGGAAAGTGTGTTTTCAGCAGTTTTTCTACAACCCTTTTTGGGGGGAGAGTAGAATGATCAGGTATGTCTTAGAGGCCGCTTTTCATTTCTTGAAATCCGTTGCACACTCTTCACTTTCAAGTCTAATAACTTTTGAAAGGATAAGGCTACTGCTTTGACAGTTAGCATTAATTATGGACAGAATGTGTTAATAGACCATGCTCAATTTCAGGTTAATCCAATAATCCCTTCAGTGTTGTTGCTCTGGTGGTTTACATTCTTTTTTTTTTGTCCCTTTCATGGCACAGCTAGCACGGTGTGGTAAAGATTAAGTGCTTGAATCTAGACCCTGTACTTCTGAGCCTCTTTTCTCAGTTCACACTTTTCCAGAGTGTGTGCTTTTTTTCCAGTATTTAGGTAGGTTAGAGGAGTCCATTTGAATTGAGTTATACATGATTTTAAAGCTTAGAGGCTGTTCTTTCAGAATCTGCCATTAACTAAAAATCCATGTCTGGCGACTTTTTGTTTGTTTTGTAATGCAGGGTCAAAAATATTCTATAATAGTGTCTCCAAACTGCTGTACATATCATTATTATTGTTATATACCCCATTTTTTGATGCAGTGTGAGGATACTGCCACACCATCAAGACACAGGCGGTTTCTTTGTTGCAGTCCTGCGCAAGACAAAACCTCTGCCCTGGATGAAGCAGGATAAAAGTGCAGCTCAAGGAGGTATGTTGGACTTATTACAAACTTTATGCTGCCCAGTGGAAAGGTCTGAATTAAACATGACCTGTTTAAGTGGCTAATTTTCCTCCTGTCTGAATGGGGTCTAGGGCAATTACCCCCTGGGCAGTTACCCCGGACCCATCCCCTGGCCCTAATCCTAATCCTTATCCTGAACCTAATCTTAACCCTAATCCAAATTCTTAATCCTAAACCTAACCCTAGCCCTAATCTTTACTCTAACCTTACCAGTAACCAGTATTTAGCCGGGGGGCAATTGTCCTCTGGGGGTAATTGTCCAGATATGCTGAAATGTAATCATCAACTTATTGTTCAGGATTTTCCTCTTCCGAAATGTAATTAGCAAGTCATGATGAAGTCCAGGTTCTAAAGACTGACGTCTTATTGATGGCTTGTGCAATATAGGCAACTTTTGCCTGAATATGCTATCAAAAAACGAAGCAGTGTTTCTGTCTCTTGCTCCCAGTTACAGAGGAGAAGAAACCTGATGAGGGTATGGGAGATGACTCGAAGGAGACAGCAGAGAAGGCCAGTCAGGATGAGGATGCGGTTGCCGTAGCAGCGGAAGCTTCAGCAGGAGATGCCAGCAAATCAGCACCAGAGTGAGTCTGAAGTCAATGTCACTGTTTCCAGAAGGAAAAGATGAAGCCTCCCATTGTTGACAGGATGCTGTAATTCAAGAGCATCTTTTACTTGCACATGTATCACGTTTTAATTGTACATATCCTGATATAATCACGTGCACCATCACATACTGCCACTGCACCAACCCATCCCAGTCTAGCTGTGCTTGCAGCTGCTATAGGGATTACTCCGTCAAGACTCAAGACTCAAGACACTGTTACCTAGCATAGACCAAGGCTGAGAGAAAATTGAGTTAAAGACACACCCTCAAACATTTTTTACTCCTTTAGTGAAGTATTCAGGTTTCAGAGGAAAATAATGTTATTATAAATAGTGTTATTGCTGGAGGGAAGCACAGCAAGTGCTATACAAAACTAATAAAAGAATGAGTCAAAGCCATTATTTTTAGATGTTGTTGGGCTAATAGTGATTGTTAACAGACAGGAGATATATTATGGTTCAGACTTGGTGTAAATCTCATGTCGAAATGACAATTTTGGGAGTTACCTAATAGGCGTGTCTTCATCAGCCCGAAGTTCAAACTAGCGGGACATTTTGCGGTCTTAGAAAATAGCCCGATACAGTGAATGTGCGTCTTCATCAGTTCGAACAGCCTGCCTCGGGAAATTAGTCCGAAAATTGACGCATGCGCACTTTGCAATATTACTCTGCCTAACTCGCAGTTCGAGAATGGATTTTTCCCGCTCAAAATCTCCTATATCACCGTATGTACGATTTTACAACCAGGGAGGTGAGCAGTACTCTCCAAAGGGATATTGATAACACTACTCTTTCTTCTGTCCAGTGAGGCATCTTATATGAAATTAACGAATTGCAATGTTTAAACAAATCCAAAATACACACAATCTACAAGAATCTTCAGCTAAGGTAGAGTGGACCAGAAGAAGTTTAAAAAAACAAAAACAAACAAAACAAAACAAAACAAAAAAAAAAAACCCCAAAAACAGATAGCATGCACGGCACTGAGTTTTAATAGGGAGGTGAGAGAAATCACCTCCCTGGTTTTAAAGATGTCAACAACAGTAGGCTATAGTACACACATGTGATCCTTGAATACACCGTGTGTGTAATGTACTATACGCAATCACTAGCTTGTACATGCGCTTTCCATTGCCAGCTGGCTAACCAGAAGCGTGGAGGGATCGAGAAAATTTCGGGCTGATGGAGACACACCCAAATTAGCGCGCTATTTCACGAATTAGCGCTCTAGTCGACGAACTAGACCAAGATTTTGGGGGAAATTTTCCCGATCAAATAGCGTGCTATTTGCATCTTCACTACACAGATAGCGCGCTATTTTGACATCGGACTAGTTTGGCAACCACAAGATAGAGCGCTATTTTGAAACTTCGGGCTGATGAAGACACGCCTAATGAGAAAAGGTTATGCACTCATTAAAGAATGCTTAATTGTCAAAAGGGGATAGACAGGGATATAGCACAAGAACATTTTAAATGCAATCATGTTTATTCCTTGGATGTAGGTGACAAGTAAAATGGTGTAGTTCTCATGACTCTTATGTGTTGCAGAGAAAACAAACATATAGAGGCCAATTACATGTTTTTTGTGAGGGTTTTTATCGTATGTGTGTGAACAAAATGTACTTAGTAGCCACTTTGTACACATGTATTTTGATGAAATCAAATGTCCATTGAGTTCAAGCCCTCAACTTTCAAATTTATGTCTGTCTTCATTCTTTTGCTGATTGATCTGAGTGGTATGTACCCCAGTTGGCTCTCAATGAGGTGAGCTGTAGGTTTGTACATGTTGCTGATGTTTTCATGGGGACTAGTCAGTTGTCAATATGACAGCAAGCATGGCGTTGTTCTGTTGTACATCACATTGCAGACCACCGACCAAAAAGGCACGCTTTGGGAGCTACAAGGAGGACCCGTTTGTTTTCCTGAAGGAAAACGAAGAAATCTGGCCCCAGATTAAGTGAGTTTTTCATAAAAATAACAATAATTTAATATAATAGCTAGTTTTTATGTAGTGCATTTCAGACTTGTTAAAGATTTCATTGTGCTTCACAGACTATAGTTATCTCAGTCACTGGATATGTTATTTCCAGTTAGCAGTGACAGTGTTCACTCTCCACTCCCTTGGGAGCATTCCAGCCAGTTGCTATTTTATAGGCGCGCACATACTGATCATCCGACAACAGCATTCTTATCTTACTGAGTACCCATTTATACTCCTGGGTGGAGAGCAGCAATGTGGACAAAGTGCCCTGCTGAAGGGCAAACGTGTCAGTTTTCGTGGGGCTCGAACCCACGAACCCATACCACACTGATGTGATTCAGACATGAGCAATCTTACCATTAGGCCACAACACCTACACAGGTCTCTTTTGACCCCATGGGAAGATTCTCCACAATATAGTGCAAGAAGATGATGTAGAAGTGGAAGTGGCTCATATGGCCGAAAAAAAGTAAATAAAATAAATGTCTAAATTAAAACAATTAAGATTTTTACTAATAATCAATGAATTGAAAATACCACCACTGCTTGAAAGAGACATGTGAAGAGGGATTTGAATATACATTATCAGTAATGAATAGACTCAATGCAAACCAAATTGCTTGTCCAATTACAGCTATTACGGAGCATGGCGGCATGCAGAGTTTAGTATGTACGTCAAGGCAGATCTAAATCTGACAAGTTTCACAGGAAGAAAGAGAGAAAACTAAAGTGGACCTCCTGATTGGGATGAATTAGCACATGTTTTCAGAGATGTTGACAATTTTCCCCTTCCAAGACACCAATATTAACCCACTGAGGACGAGTCGTGAGTATACTCGGGCAAGCATCTATGGGAAATGTGTGTTGAAGCAAAATCAAACTGTCTTCAATGGGGTAAGTGCTATATGTGACCCACTACAACAAAAGGATCCTAAAGTCGCTGACAGCTGAGACGAGAAAATCGAGTTTGAAGTCACCTCATTAAAAATGGTCAAAACAATCGGATTTCTGTTTTTGGCATAATTTCATAGTCTAATGTTTTGTCAATCATCTGTCAAAATTTCGAAGCTTGATGATCAAACAAAAGTTGTTGTTGTTGTTTTAAAGAACGAAAGAAGAGAGAAAGAAAATGGGGCCCTATACAAATAATTTGCCCCAGACAGCACTTAACATAAAACAAACATTATTAATAAACAAACAAAAGGCAAGAAATTAGCGTTTTTCTAGGCCATGATTTTCCGACTTTCAACGTAACAGAAACGTGTCCGAAGATTTGGATTTAGCGTCGCAACTAGACTCCGCCCCTAGCAACGAGGGAGTGATCTTATTGGTCAGTGCGTGGCATCCTGATTACTGATTGGTCGTGCGTAGACCGCTGGCGCTAAGCTTGAATGAACATCGCGAAGGTCACGAGGAGCATACCTTCTATTGTAAAGCGGTGAAAACTGTCTCGCCTCCCCTTGATCACATTAACGTCGGAAGGAAAACTTTCATGGCGTTTTTCTCGGAACTCTGATTTCCTCAACCACTTGACATGCGCTAAAAAAAAATCATCGATATCTCCGCAACCGAGTACTCTTATGAGTTGTGCTATATATGAAATTAAAGTAGAAGAGTAAGGGAATAATGTCATGTTATTTTCAGAAAATTGTCCTACCCCGACTTTCGGATCCTTTTGTTGTAGGCGGGTCACATATTGTTAACCCGTTGAAGACTAGTCCCAAGTATACTCAGGTAGGTGTCTATGGGAAATGCATAAGTTACAGCAAAATCAGCCTGTCCTCAACGGGTTAACATGTATTGAAAACTCCTGCTTTCCTGGATTGGTCTCCAGTTCAAGTCTCTATAGACTTCCTCTTTCTTAGGCTCCATGCAAATGTGCATAAGATTTGTACCCATACCATTTAATGTCTTATTTACAGAGAAGAGATCTTTGAGCAGAGAATTAATGTTTATATACAGATAAAGAATGTCAGATCAGTGTTCTTTAGTTACTTTAGGTCAGGTCACTGAAATTTTAATGATCCTTTTATTACCCATACTTTCAATAGACCTCACGTGGTCACGTATGATATGTACATCAAATATGCATCAAACCATGACATGCCTGAAAAGTGGGTCATGTGGATGGATGTTGCATGGCAATATCAGTAGATATTGTTTCACGTGATATATATCAAGCACATTTCTGTTAATGCAATTCTGAAGTGTTTACTATGAATTGGATCTACTGATAGGTCATGTGTAGTGCACCAATAGTAAGTCCCATTGACTGCTATACAAATAATGCACAGATGAGAGTACATTAGTGGAGATGCTGCACACTCTATAAAGTATTTACAGTGGTCCATGTTCCACAACATTGTTAATACCTGAGAGTGCACTGCATTTCCACTAACATCATAAACTTAAACCTGTGCATTATTTGTTTTATAAAATGGAGCTACATGTATGAACTATTTTTCATGTAACTCTTTGGGTGAATGCCAGTCACATAAAATGTCAAACTTGCTCCAAAGCCAAAATGTCTGAAGATATGTTTCAAACACTCCACTGAATACAAATTTAGAAGTTGTTTGCAGCAAATAATTTGTTATTGAATGCCTGCTTGTAACTGATTGAATGTGCACTGCTGACGTAGTATGTAGGCCTACATTGTGACGTCAATGAGTATACAGTTACACATTTTCACTACACACTATTTGCATGCCTGTGCATATTGTAAGGAAAAATAGAAAGTGCACACATGTCTCATTTCAGCGTTTCTGATTGGCTACATTCTTGATCCTATTTTATAAAGACTGATGTTTCTTCGGTGATATGGTTCACCTCTTTTACCCCATTTTCTTCCCCTCCCTTTACCCCCATCACTCTGGCAGAGAGTTCTACGATGTTCAAGACTCATTCCCCATGACCCAGGTTCTGACCCGCTGTCACGTGGGTAAGAAGCGCAACCTCTACCTCACCAACAGACTCATCAAGAGCATCCTTCAGTACAATGAGGAACGCCTTAAGGTCAGGAGAGACAGTCCAGTACATTTCTTTCTTTCTTTCTTTATTGTATTCATTCATTCTTTCTTCCTTCCTTCCCTCCTTTCTTTTTTTTTTTTTTGTCTTTCTTATTTGACTTATTTATTTGCCTTGCCTAACAAGGACTTCCCCCATTGAAGATAATGAAGATTTGCTGGAAGAAGAGTAGTGTGCTGTAGATCTTCTATTCAGTATATTACCAGTATACTCAGAAAGATCTTTGGAGATATCAGATATTTGTGTATACTTTTAGAGTTTCCAAGCTTTGGACATGTTCAGGTTTGGGTTTTTTTGTAATCTGCACTTTTGTCACAACTGTTGATTCATTTGTTTCTTCGTTCTTTTTCTTTTTTCATTTCTTCATTCTGTATTCATTCATTCCTTCATTCGCTGTAATCTGAAGTTCCTTAATACCATGACAAACGCAATGTGTTTCTACACACCAGTCAGACTTGGGATGCGTTCGAGTGCTCTCCTAGAGCAAACCGAACCGTACCGTACCCGCGCCAGAGGAGCACTCAAATTCTCCTAAAGTGTATCATACCAAGCTGAACCGAGCCAAAAGTGAACCGCTTCCCGATGTGCTCCAAAAGGGTACCAAAAGCGTACCAGAAGTTTGCATGTGAAGAATGCATGTAACATACACAATTGTACGGCACAATGCTAAGAGTTCATTCTCTTTGTTCAAGACAGCTGTAAGTAGTTTAAGCATGCCATGTGAATGATCCTCTTGCTACAAAATGCGTGACCCCCTCCAAAGGCTCAAGTGAGCTATTGCGATCGCCCTTCGTCCGGCGTCCGGCGTCCGTCGTCCGGCGTCCGTCGTGCGTAAACTTTTTACATTTTCATCTTCTTCTTGAAAACCCCAAGACCGATTTTCATCAAACTTGGCAGGTAGCATCCCTAGGGGGTTAGGAACTCAATTTGTTAAAATGGGCACCATGCCCCACCCAGGGGGCCCCCAGGGGGGCCCAACCCCCCAAAAATTTAGGAATCTGTAAAAATCTTCTTCTCTAGAACCAGGAAGTGATAGAGCTAAGTCAATACTATGAGTTAGTACTTTGATGACTGTAATTTCAAGTTTGTTCATGGCAGAATCAGGGGTGCCCCCATTGGGACCCAGGGGAGGGGGGTGGGGAGGGGTCCTAATGGGGCCTACATTGTACATTTTCATTTTCTTCTTGAGAACCCCATGACCCATTTTCACCAAACTTGGCAGGTAGCATCCCTAGGGGGTTAGGATCTCAATTTGTTAAAATGGGCACCATGCCCCACCCAGGGGGCCCCCAAAATGAAGGAATCTTTAAAAATCTTCTCTAGAATCAGAAGTCATAGACCTAAGATAATACTATGAGTGAGTACATTAATGACTGTAGTTTCAAGTTTGTTCATAGCAGATCCAGGGGTGCCCCTCTTGGGGGGGGGGGGGGGGGTTGGGAAGGTCCAAATGGGGGCCTGAATTGTACATTTTCATCTTCTTCCTGAAAACCTCATGATGGATTTTTGTCAAACTTGGCAGGTAGCATCCCTAGGGGGTCAGGATCTCAATTTATCAAAATGGGCACCATGCCCCACCCAGAGGGCCCCAGGGGGCCCCAATTCCCCCAAATGAAGGAATCTTGAAAAATTTGGGCCCTTATTGTACATTTTCATCTTCTACTTGAGAATGCCTGGTCAAATTTTAGTAGAGCTGTGAATAATTTAGATTAGTGACTGTGTGAAAGGTGAACTTGCGATACTCGGGTGAGCGCTAGACCCGCAGGTCTCTTGTTTAACAGAGTGCTTGAACTCTCCAAATCTGGCACTGTACAGTTCGATACGCTTTCGTTCAGTTCACTTTGGTTCGCTTTAGAGCACTTGAACGCACTCTTGGAAGACAGAAATGAAGATTGATCTGCTTCCCACTCGAGTGCCGGAAGAGATTCATAAATACTCTGCAAGGGATATTACCAGTATTGAACTTTATATTACTCTGAGTGACTCTGTGGTGTAGAAAAAAAAAATAGAAATATGAAAATATTGCCTCCCATATGTTAATGGAGGCACTGTATATTGTTGAGTGAGAGTAAATGAAGCCTAATATATGAGGCCCATTCACACTCTCCCATAATTAATGTTTTTCTAAAATTAGAAATAAGAAAATATTGCCTCCCATAAGCTAAAGGCTCTGTATATCACTTTCAATGTAAGAAATTGCCAACTTAACTGTTCTCCTGAAGAGGAATAATACACGTACTGGTATGTAATTCTCATTCCATTACTGTAAACGTACATATTTTCGCACAATTTTTTTTTTGCACTGAAGGGCTCAAAAAAATATTTGCAGATTCTTGAACTTGCGCTGCACGCTTGTCAACCCATTTGAAATGTGCAGAGAAAATCTTGAAGATATTTTTGCTGGTTTTAGAATTGGCGCTAGCATAAGTGGCACAAAATGCACAAAAATTAATGCACTGCAAAAATTTGTGCGTTTACAGTATTGCAGTTCTGAATTGCAAAATCTACAGTGCACATAATTGTCCTATTAGTCCCAAGTCATAAAAATAACCACAAAGTATATGGCATATACAGTATCTACACTTTTGTCTGTGGCACGTATATGTAATCTTCACTGATTTATTCTTGTTTTATGTAAGTAAATATCGGAAGAATGAAATATTACTGTATAACTACTATAAGTTAAAAAAAAAACAACAAAATATTATAACCTCGCAAGTGTATCAAAGTCATTATAATATTTTGATCACGGAGGTGTTACAGAGATGGAGTGGCAACTCTTCGTAATTCATGCAAACACATGTTTGGGTTCAAAGCGTTACAATCAGATGTCTAGCATTCCACTACGCTTTGAAGTCATGCTCGGCACTGCTCTAGTTGCAAGACGAAGTTCAGAGACGAAGAATGCATTTTACCTTTCGTTGAATTACAAGCTTTATTACAAGTAAAATTTTAAATGCAATACTCAATTTGATTTAGAATAGTTTAGGAAAGAATTCAATATTATAAACTTGTATTTCTAGTTTCTTCGTAATACGCAAATCGAAATGAAATGAAAATTTCCGTCCGTCCGTCCGTCCGTCCTTCTGTCCGTCCGTCCGTCCGTCCTTCCGTCCGTCCGTAATGAATTTTGTGGACAAGGTAACTATCAAATCCTGGTATCCTAATGAAACTTGGCATGTATGTGTATTAGGGGGTGAAGTTGTGCCTATCAACTTTTGGGTGCACATGCTCAAGGTCAAAGGTCAAAAGGTCAAGGTCAAATACATAAATTTTCACTATTTCCACCATATCTATTGAATGCCTGAAGATATTTTCTTGAAACTTTAGTGTATACATGTATTACCCAATTAAGATTCTCTGGTGAAAGTTTGCGTCATGAGGTCAAAGGTCAAAGGTCAAAAGGTCAGGGTCAAATACATGAAATTTCACTATTTTCGCCATATCTATTGAATGCCTGAAGATATTTTCTTGAAACTTAGTGTATACATGTATTACCCAATTAAGATTCTCTGGTGAAAGTTTTGGTCATGAGGTCAAAGGTTAAAGGTCAAAAGGTCAAGTAAAAATATCAAAACTTTTTTTTTTTTCTCCGTGCCTTGGAAAATTGTTCAAGGTATCTTCATGGAACATAGTATATACATGTACTGACTGGAAGTGATTATCTAGAGAATGTAGGGTTCATGGGGTCAAAGGTCAGGGGTCAAAGGTCAAGTGCAACACTTCAGAATTTTACTATTTCCCTCATATTTATGCAATGCCAGCAGGGTTTACTTATTATTTTTTTACACTTGGTGTATGCATGTGTAACCTAATAGAAATTCTCTGGAAAGTTTTTTTTTTTTCTTCTTTTTTTGCCTCAAAGGTCACAAGGTCAAAGATCAAGTGAAAGTGCTGAACTAACTTTTTCCTCCATATCTCGAAGTGGCTCAAGTTATCTTGAAACTTAGTACATAGTATGCATGTTCTACCTGAAAGTGATTATCTTATGAATTTTAGGGTCAAGGGCCAGATGAAAATGGTAACAATTTACTATTCAATTCAGAAATTGCACTTTTTCTCCACACCTGTACCTTGAAAATTACTCAATGCCTAAATGTATGAATGGGTCAAAGTCAAGTTAAAGTCCTTAAATCCCTAGATACATGCTCTCCTATTCATCCAATTAAACCTAGGTCAAGGAAGGTGAACATTCAACACATTTGTGACAAACTTGTCATTTCAATATTTTGCCAATTTTGTGAAAATGTAATCACACATTGTCCACATGTACTATCTAGACCTATTGGGAAAATCATGCATTATGGCGGAGGCATACCAGTCGCCAAAGCGACATTTCTAGTCTATTTTTTAATCTGGGATATTTTGATCTTTCAAGTAAAGTACTCCGCTAAAGCGTGTTCCAGCGTGCTTTTAAACTATTTGCTGTTAAGGGGCTGTACAGTACTGGTCGAAGTGGGGATTCATGTTTTTGAACATTCCTAAGTGAGATAATGAGTAACCTCTTATGAAATATGAAAGAGCATGTTATTCTAAGAAGGATTCAACATTTATTTGATGAAAATTGGTTTTCAAATGGCTGCAGATATCAAAAAATATGGTAATGATAAAAGGCGACAGGCCTCGCCTTCTATTAGGATCTCTTTGTTTCGCCTTGTTTTTGGATATCTCAGCCATTCCAAAACCGATTTTCATCAAATAAACTTTTGATACCCCTTAGAATTGCATGCTCTTTGACATCTCATTGAGTGGTTTCTGAATATCTCACAAAACGTTAAATGCTAAATCCTCACCTCGACCAGAACTGTACACACCCTTTAAAATTGTCAGTTTTACACTGCATTTTGATTCGCTGCTCCAATTCAAGGTAAACAAATTCATTGTTGCCATCACATTGAAAGAGAGAGCGAATTGCAGTAGGGGTAAGTATTTCTAGATGTGAGAGCGCTAGTCCCGATTATTGATGCTCTCTTTTGTCAAAGCACATGGGTAACACCTGTAGTTGAACGCATAACTTCTCGGTGGTGCCACGCATGACTTCAAAGGAGAGCAGTAGTTGTCTCTCCTTCTCTAGCACCTCCCTGTTTTGATGTTTGAATTCACTAAAACAGAGTGACATCAAGTAAAATTTCTGTGAATTGGGCACAAAATGAGAAAGTGGTGAATATTTCACATGCTTTAATGCAATAGTGACATCAGTTGCCACCTGTACATGGTAAGATGAGCCATGCGGTATTGCCTCACAATGCTCCTATTGGTTAGTCATACGAATGTTATGCAGTCTTTAGTCATTGATTTTGAAAGGAATTTACTACTTACTTCCTGTAAAGGTCATCAGTCATAAATTGCAAGTTTACAAAACTTGTATTGATTCTTCTTTGTTTTGGTTCAAAGAAAGAACAAAAATGCAGCTTTGTCTTGATCTCCACCATTCATCTTATCTTAGTATGTAAATGTGACCAATTTCTCTGCCGTCTTCGAGAAGACGAAAAACTTTAAGTAAAGATTCCTCAACTTTCTACTTTGTACCCAGATATGTATTGAAATTTTACTGCTTTGTTTGTGTGACTTTATGCTTGTCTATCAAGGTCAACTTGAACCACAGAGTGTTTCAACACTTTTGGTTGTAAAAATGCTCCAAATGTCGGATGCACACTACTGAAAAGGCACTGTAACAAAAAGAAAAAAAAAAAGAAGAAGCAAGATAATACTTTTGCTAAAGAGGTAATGTAGAACCATAAAGAGAAAGTATTCTGTAATGGTAGCTATTAAAGGAGAATTATACAATGATGCAATGAATTATAAAGTGATCTCCGGAAGGAAGTTAACCCATTGAAGATGAGTCCCAAGTATACTCAGGCAGGTGTCTATGGGAAATGCGTGCTGTAGCAAAATCAGCCCATCCTCAACGGGTTAATGACAGTGCAGGTCATGAAAGAAGAGATTACCATGTGGATGTTCGAGATAAACTTCCTATGAATTGATCGTGGTACTTATTGTAAGCCCTCATGCAAGCATTGTAATCAAAGAATTGGTGATGTGATGCAAAATATTGCAGAACCTGTTTGTACAGAGTGACGTTGAGTATCATATCCAAACTTATGGGATTCTTTCCAAGTCCACTATCCAGCATAATTTCATGTTCAGGCAAGCCGAAGCTGCTAGGTAAACTACTAAATACCGTATCTGATTTTCCTGTCATAATTATGTCATCATAGCAAACACTGCAGTTTGGTTTTAGTGGAAACACGCTTAAAGGTACATGGTCGCGGTGGTTTAGTCAAATGCGTACGCGGGTGCATGGCGCAAGTTTCCTATAGAGACCTACACTATCGACTCCTCTTTAGTGCTTACGCTGTGGCCCGCTTCCCCGAGTCCGAAGAAGTCCGATCCACTGTAGCCAGTGGTCCGATCACAGTTCGGCTCATGATTTGGCTGAGGGGATGACAGCTTTAGCAAACTTCTTTTGTGATGTCATAATAAGAAACACATATGCACGCACCCTGGCATTACTACAGACTGCGTGATGCGCAGAGAAGACAACAAAAGCAATGTTACTTAGCCACACCTACGCGCTTTACTCTTAATGACAGCTCAACTTCGGCAGTATCATCAACAGCGCCCTCTACACCACTGGGACTATGCACCTTTAAGTCAGCACAGCTTCGCTTGTACGTCACTTGCCTTGGTTGATATCATGACATTGCATTCCATCAGATACCAATGGGAATGATAATTGAACACGTACGGTGTACATAGCAACTATTGTTCCTCCTTATCTATTCAAGACATGGTTATGCAGCACTTAGTGGTTTTATCACATACTGTCCTTTGTACCAGTGTCAGTACTGGAGTGAACTTCCCGCAATACATAGTACTGACAAGCACATTGTAGCAGATGAAAAATGGGGGCAGAAAATATAAGGAGTAAAACCATACTTTGTTATCCGGGATTAAAAATCCTATTCCTGTTACACATCAACAGACATACGTGTCAGTCTTCAGACACACACACACACACACACACACACACTGACAACCACAAACAGACGCAGATACACTCCCAAGTGAATATGTAACCTGTATACACACATGTGATTGTGCATTTTCCACAAGCGCACGGGTGTACGTTCATACACCGGACTTGTGAATAGAGACCTATCACAAGTAAACTGAGGAACAAGAGGTAATTTGTCAGGGGAAGTCATTGTGAGCTCAAAGTGAATGGTATGTAGTTCTCTTCTATAGTAACCAAAGTCCACTAGATTTAAAAGGAAGAAGTAGCATGTGTAATCTCTTCCTTTGATCAGAACAATGCATGGCTAATCAATGAGTATCAGTACTTCATTCAACACGAAAGACATGGACCTTGATCGTGTCATGAGAATAGAGCTTTTAATAGGGATTAAAGTACAGCAGGCTGTGGGGCTACTGGAATGCAGTACTAGGCTATCATAAGGTACCTTGCTGCAATTAAATTGTAATGGGTGTCAACCCCAGAGGTTCATGCCCTGAGAAAGATATACTCCCATTTCAATCTGCCTCCAGACACTGTGTCACAATCATCTAAGCAGAAACAGGATAGGATTGATATAGCTGGTATTTTTTTTAAATAAAAATGGGTATATATTTGATGCCATTTAAAGGGAAGGTAAACCCAAAGAGCAATGTGGATTGAGTGAAAGCAGCAACATTAGTAGAACACATCAGTGAAAGTTTGAAGAAAATCGGACAATCGATGCAAAAGTTATGAATTTTTAAAGTTTTGGTGTTGGAACCTCTGGATGAGGAGACTACTAGAGGATATGACGTATGAGTGGACAACAACACAAAGAAAATATAAAGGATATTCAACAAAAATTCACTTTTCTGGAATTATGAAAGAGCAGTGGACCAACCGCTTTCAGAAAGCAGGGGGAATAATTGCTACCCTTAACATATGTCAATATCAAGTTGATGGAATTTGTAATTTTCATGAAAAATGGATTTTTGTAGTATTTTCTTTATATTTTCTTGATATTGTAGTCCACTCATACGTCATAACCTCTAGTAGTCTCCTCATCCAGCGGTTCCAACACCAAAACTTTAAAAATTCATAACTTTTGCATCGATTGTCCGATTTTCTTCAAACTTTCACTGATGTGTTCTACTAATGTTGCTGCTTTCACTCAATCCACATTAATCTTGGGGTTTATCTTCCCTTTTATGTTCATTATCATGAAAGTAGGGTTCCTAAAGTCATAGAAAATGGTAAAAAGTTATGGGAGAAGTTATAGGGAAAGGGCCATGAGCAGAAAAGGAAACTGCACTGAAAAGTCCTGACGATTTAAACTGAAATTTTGCTTATTTGTGCCAGCCAAAGTCATGGTTCTTATCTCATTTTCATGTTAACTTGATGGTGTTCATTTGCGAGTGTCACACACTTGTTTTTCGTTTTGTCATTTCTCATTTGTCACCTTGTCCTACTGTAGAGGCTTAGCAATCTCTATCTAAACACCACTTTGGCATAAAGTATGCCTTTCCTGGTACAAGGTTAAGGCTGAAGAGTGTACCTTGGGTACCAGTGAAGGATTGGATGTGCTTTTAGGAGTTATTTTCTCTCTTAATAGTGCACTGTATCGTCTCTGTGTGAGAATGTAATTCCAGGGTTTCCACAGATTCCCCTTTTATCTCGTGACTGGTCAAACAAGACCATGTGTGTTTGCAGTCAGTCTTGACTGGGGCACAAAGGGTCAAATAGATGTAAGCTGCTTAAGAGTGATTTAAGAACAATTTTTAATCTACATGTGAGTTGAAGGTCAGTTGGCACTACACCTTTCTGATTCATACTACATCCATTGAAATATATGTGTGTGCCTTTTTTTATTATCTAATTTCTCTTCCTTTTTTATAACACATGAACAGAATAAGAAGATTTTTGTGGTAAGAGAAAATTGTGGATGTATTTTACAGGGCTTCGTAGATGAAAGATCACAGGCCAGTGGGCATATTGTTGTATATGATAGTGCTCTTTTTATGAGCTGCGGGACCCATATAATTATGGAAAAGGTATTTCTCCTGCTTTGAGATTCTGACAACACTGTAGACTTTAGACAGGACCTATCCGGTTCCTGAAGCTGATGGTTTAACACTTGATAAAAACAAACTGTAGAATGACTCTTAAAAAGACATAACATCAGCAGTATTTGGACACTGCAGAATGAATTGATACCTATTGTGGTGTAGTATTCTTGTATGAAGATTTTGGCTGAAAGTGAAGTGAAACGCTCCGTTATTTTTTTAAAGGAAAATCAGACTATCACAAATTATGAATCTTTAAAGTTTTGATGGATTCATGCTGTCCTGTCTCGAGTAAGATTGTACAACATTCTTTGTTAAATATCAAAGTGGCAATATTATATCAAGAAAATGTACAGTAGTAATTTTGCAATGTTTTGTTTCTGTACAAAAAGTGCATATAGACCTGCTCATGAGGTATGTTCAGGCAAATGTTATTCCCTCTGGCTTCTTGAGGAACTAGGGGGAGTGCTCCTATCATGTCCTAGAAAAATTAATTTTTGTGAAATTGCTGTGGAGTTTTCTTTTTGTTGTTATGCTGTGACAACAACAATTGTAGGTTTCCATCCATAGTGTGTACTGGTAGCACTTGATCATGACATGCACGATATTTTTAAGAATTTATTTTTGAACCTATTGTCCAGTGCTCAATACCACATGTTTTTTGTAATGCTATTTTATCATCTTGCGTTCTGTATTGTTGGGACAACTACACTGCACAAGTTGTCAGTTATGTTTCAAAGGAGTGTTTCTGATAAAGTGACAGTACACTTTCATCACCATGCTCTTTACTTGTGTGTTATTCTGTGGTTTGATTCAACATTTATAACACTTGCTTTGCTGAGATGGACTTTGTTGTAAATGAATCTTTTTCTTTCCCAACCCCCCTCTCTTTTTTCCCTATCTATATGTCATTCATTCTATCTATCTATCTATCTATCTATCTATCTATCTATCTATCTATCTATTTATCTATCTGTCTATCTGTCTGTCTGTCTATCTACGTGTACATGTCTATCTATCCATTTATCTACCTGTCTACCTACCTACCAACCTACATATTTATCTACCTGTCTATCTTTCTATTTATCTATCTACCTATCTAACTCTCTATCTTTCTTTTCATCTATCTGTCTACATATCTATCTCTCTATCTATTCATCTATCTATCTACCTATCTATCTATCTCTCTATCTATCTATCTATCTATTCATCTATCTATCTATCTATCTATCTACCTATCTATCTATCTATCTGTCTGTCTATCCATCTTATTCTCTCTGCTCCTGCATGTCATGACTGCGCGAACTAGGTCATCAATTCTGGGGTTAAGATCCTGTCACGGAGCAGTTCTGACGATGTTCCCTGTGACTTCCGACTCACCCAAGATGTAAGTTCATTATAATCTCAGAAATTCCCATTTTCAATCAGGACAAGTATGTACTCCTCACTGCAGAGACGTATTATGTGGTTCAAACAAAGCAATCAGTGTTCGATCTTGAGCTGGCCGGCTAGCCAACCCAGCTAGGTTTTAGTAAAGCCATACATCCATGAGTGTATACTCAAATATACAAGTATATACAGTGTATGAACTGGATGCGTATACATGTCATTTTCTATTTCATGCATGCACCCTGACATACATGCACACACACACACACACACACAACACACAAACACACATAGACGGATACATTGTTGATGTAATATTTGCATACATTGATTGTATTACCTTGACTGACAAAATATACGCAGAAAGTATAATGAATGGCACACTATATTTTGTTCTATTGTTTCCATCTATTTCCTCAACACTAACTGGCAGAATGGAAACATCATGGATTCATCAATTTTGTTTTATCTCTGTTTAATTTTGTTCCATCTCATCATACAACATCATCTGCACCACCTCATTCCCTCAGGGCATCAACATCCTCTACCCCTACGTGAAGAGGAGGAAACTGACGGTGAAGAAGGAGGACATCGTCACGCTGTTCTCCGAGGAGAACCCCTTCACCAAGAACTTCAGCGAGGGCATCAAGGAAGCACTCGACACCATGGGTGAGTGACTTTGTGCCCCTTTCACTGAGTGGTTCGAAGATGCGAACATTTTTTTTCCGTACACGGAAACGCTATGGGACATAATATTCACCGTGCATCGTGATTGTCAGCCAAGGCAGCCGGCGCCGCAGCATGGCGAGCATGGTTCAAAGAAAATGCAGTCAACTGTGGAGAGCAGGTACACGCGCAGAGAGTAGGCCCATAGCGTTTCCATGTACGGACAAAATATTCGCGGCCTGTGCATGTGGTGCACCTCTACTGCTCGGAGCACGGATATTTGTCCAGTTTTTTCCTTTTAGCATCATCAGAAGTACACTCTGCTGCCTCATAGAAAAACCCCATGGTGTAATGGATAGTTATATTCGGGAAATAAACAAACTAAAGTTGAAACAAATATATTTCTTTGGATCCAAAACAAAGCTTGTAAGTTCGCCTATAGAAAAGCACACACGCAAATCAATAACCGGATGTTACTGTCCCAGCCTGAGAGGTTTGATATCGGAGGTATCGAACGATATCACCTGATATCGCCTTGATATCGGCTAAAAATGCGATATGGAGAATTCAGCTGCAAGATGCATAATGGTTTGCCTCTTTAGAATAGTTAAATACCACGCATTTGAAGATAAACCATTGTGGCTTCAACTCATACGAGATGCACTTATTTAATCTCAGTCATTTTTTCATATCAATTTGATTGTCCATATCTTCCTGAATTTTTATATATTTTCTATTCATTCCACAAAGGTCAAGGGTCGGTCATTCTCACATACCAGCCTGAAAGTGAAGGGTGAGTTTCGTGTACTCTATTTTCATGTATTCATCTTTTCTCTCTTTCTGTCTTTTGGCACTCAACAATGTACTACACTCATTCTGTCAAGCAACTGTTATTAGTCATTGTGGGCCAACTAAAGGGCAGTTGCTATTTTTCACTAACCATTTCTCAGACGCTGCCAGCCACCCACTCAGCTGAGTTTCACCCTACCATTCACAGGAAGTGATGTAGCATCTGTTATATTATGTGCATGGCTCTCACACATAGGAACAATGCTTATTAAATGTCATGTCTGTACAATGAAGCACCCCCCCCCCCCCCATCCACCTAAAATTGGTTATGGAAGGGAAATGGCGTAATGACCATCCATGTGTACATTAACCCGTTGAAGATAGACTGTTTTCTACAACATGCATTGCCCATGTGTCCCATTTAC
This sequence comes from Diadema setosum, assembly GCF_964275005.1. Lineage (NCBI taxonomy): Eukaryota > Metazoa > Echinodermata > Echinoidea > Diadematoida > Diadematidae > Diadema > Diadema setosum. The sequence continues at coordinate 10,897,696 of NC_092693.1, read as the reverse complement.
AGGACTAGTCTTCAATGTGTTAATGCATGGTCTGGTTCTGGCTTGTAGTGTTTGAACCAGGGGCCTTCGGGCCTGACAGGCTACTACCCATGTTAACATGCCAGCATTACCAAAGAAGTTCCTATTCATATTCAACATTCTTCTTGTAGTGTTTGAGCTCTGTTGATATTCATTTGCTGTGACTAGTTGTGTTTCCCTGAGGATTGAATGTATAATCATTCTTTATTCATTGTGGATTGAAGATGCAGTGGTAGCTTTTCTTCATGACATATCTAGCAGAAGTCTAGGCATAAGAGAGTTTAAAGAAATATAATTCGTCTTTATTTTTGAGGGGAAAGTAACAGATCACTTTATTCCTCTTCAGCTACACCTGTCTACAGGTCAGTGTAAACCAAGACATGCTAGAAAATGTGATGAATTAAAAAAAAAAAAGACAACTATACAGATACTTGCACAATGACATTTACAAGTATGGTACAGTAACTTTCCAAAGACAATGTGCAGTCTTGCCATTCTGTAACTCAGTTCTTTAAATGATTTCCTTCTATATCCACAGGGATGGAAAACCGGAACCTCCTTTCATCATCGTGGGATGGCGCGGGAAGACCTCCCTGCGCTCATACGTTGCCAAGGGCGACAGGCAGCACATCCTGCGACTGGTCGGCGGACCGGTCAACGTGTCCAAAAATCCAAGGACTAGCAGTGCCGCGGAGTCGTCGGCGCAAACACCACAGGCCACAGCAGAGGACAATGGTGAAAAGTTGGATGGTGGTGCTGTGGGGGATGATGAAGATGGAGGAAATGATGAGCAGCAGGAGAAGGAGGAGGAGGAGGAGGCAGAGGGTGTCAGAGTAGTGAGCAAGATGCAAGAAGAGCCCATGGAAGAAGCAGATGAGATGTGCAGAACTGAAGATACACCAGCAGAATGAATGATGGATGAAGCAAGCGCAGTTGGAACCAAGTTGGACATGATGTGTCCAAGAGTTTCTGGAATCCAGGCAGTTGTCCGTCATCCCGGCAATTTCATTCAGAAGCAGAAGGGACTGGACATGAAATTAATGGTGGCAGTTTTTGCTCTGTCAGTGCTGAAGTGCATTCACTCAACCTGTGTGATTCCAAGTTTAGTTCTTTAGATGCTACCATTTGAATTCCAATGTTCTTTACAGTCTGTGCATCAGCAGATCAGATGAAAGCAATTTTGAGATGCTATTTAGTAATAGTTACAGTCAAAATGCAAGATGTTATGGTTGTAAAGCCTGTCAAGATATTGAGCTTAGAATCACCATGAAGTCTTGAACCCCTCTCAAAATATCAGACTTCCCCATGGAGTTTTACTTGGCTCAACCAATGCATTTAGTCCTGTATTAACCCGTTGGGGATGGACTGATTTTGCTATATCACACATTTCCCATAGACACCTGCCTGAGTATTCTCGGGACTCGTCTTCACCGGGTTAATATTGTGTTTTTCAAAGTTATTTTCTGAATAATTGTCATTATTTTGTACAGTTTAAGCTTCCTTTCTGATATTTGGTCATTATTTTCATGTCTTGTCCCTCAGTTAGGGCATATTAAATGGAGGTCCTGTGTGTGAGGTCCTGTGTGTGAGAGAGTCACAACTCATGCATGTAAAAAGATCCTGCTTCATTTACTCATCAAAAAGAGCAGGGTGCATAAACAAATTGAAATGGTCTCACCTCACATCAAACTGGACTCCATGGAAAGCCAGCTAGTGCAGCTAAATGTGGGCTATCCAGCCTTCTTCTTGGATGGAAAATTGAAAAAAAGAAACAGAGCAACAAAATATCAAGATCTTTTGAAGCTGTCAATTAAACATTATGACCATACATTTCAAAACTATAAAAAAAGAAAAGAAAAAGAAAGTGTTGACTCTAACATTCCCATTGGGCTGAAAATATGCAGTTTAGGTCAACAAGGTTAATTTGTGATTATCGGTATTCTCACATATATGTCTAATGCTTGGAAGCATAAAACACAGTATGAGTACGATGTCATTACAGTTTTGTTGAATTACATTTTTGTGTCTGGCTGATGTTTCGTGGATTTCCACCACTGAGGTGCTTGAGAATGTGCTTGAAAACCCTAGCCAAACTTGTTCCAATAATACAATCATCCTTTCTCTGAGGTTGCCAATGAGTTTTCACCCTCTCCTCTCTTTTCAACACATTGAAGAGACATTCAATGCCCCTTCAATTGACCCTTTGATTCAAAACTCTTTTTCTGAGAAGTTGTATTTCTACAGGTTGGGGTTTTCATCACATATTTGAATGTAATAGTAGCATCCCATTTTCATGAGTTGTCTATCATTTGAAAGCTTACTGTGTGTTCTTTCATAGTCTGTTAGACCCAAATTGAAAAATGCTTTCCGTAATTTTATGTGAGATATGTGATGCAAGGTCACATAGGCCTGAAGATTTTGAACGTGAATGTGAGGGAAAAGCACTGAATGTGAGGGAAAAGCACTACTTATGAAAGCAACTGTTCAAACGTGAGCCTTTCTTCCAGCACCATATGCCATGCAATCTAGTCTCAGTGAAATGAAAAAGACATCACAAGAGGGTAAATATAAAATTGTATTACTTTTTTTCGGGTTGTGCTGTTCAGTGGCAAGAAACTCTCTTGTGATGGTCTGATGTAATATTAGGGAATATCATTGTAGCGGACACCTGTTATAACGAAGTCCTCAGCACTGGCAGTTTTCTTTCGTTATATAGAAATTTCGTTATAACCGAACAAATAAAAAATAAAAGTATATAGAGTGGACAATGTTGAAGCCTCAATTTTTACTTCCTCGTAACCGGAATTTTGTTATAACTGTGTTTGTTATAATGGGAGTGTACTGTATTCAACCGTATGTACATGTAATATGTGAATCAAAAGGGACCCTTCTGCTCTCATGTCACTCACTTTCATACTGTGTGCAGTTTGCTTTATTGATGGACTACCTTTGCTGTAATGTGAAACATAACCCCCAACCTAATGGATTGCTTGAGCAGGCTTCAGGTGACGTACTGCAGCTCCTGTGGAGCCATGGTCCATCTTTTGTCATTCTGGTGGCTCAGTGGTAGTATGTCTGCTACGCAATCAAATAGCTTCTGGTTCGATTCCCATCGAGTCTTGCTCAGCAGTATTGTGTGAGATCATGCCTTTCCCTCTTGCTTACTTGACAGAATGCCAAAACACAGCAAAATATTATTCCTTGGAAGGACAAAAAAATGGATGTTTTTGGGGGTGAGAGAGAAAGGTCACAACCCATGCACATGTATAAAAGTTCCACTTCACTCCTTGCAAAGAGCAGGGTACACGTACTTATCCGGTGAAATGGTCTGCCCCAAATACACACAAGTAAATGGGCAACAGATGTTGACCCTTGGTAGTTGGCTATATGGCGCCATGGAAGTACAAAAAGATGTGCCATCTTAATTTCTTCTTGTGTCTCTAGAATCCACAAACTGTACAACTGTTTTTCATTTTATTCAAATATACGGTTGTATTTTCATCGCTCTTACCAGGCACCTTCTCTTTAGGATTTTAATAGTGAATGGTGAGGTACTCATAAAGGTAACACTTGATCCCTTCGGAAGTTTTGCAGCATGACTTCCATGGGCTTGAAAACGCTGAATTTCAAGCATTATTTCTCCTTTCTCCAGCAGGGGGTATATGTTGGAGTACATACAAGTAAGATGTACTATGTGTGGTAGATACAGGAACAAGCGAGGAGTGGTTTGTGTTTCTAGGGCCCCTAAAGGGGTAGAACCATGTATCTATCTCTTTTTCTATCTCTTTCCCCACTCCTTCCTTCTCCAGTCAAGCAGTGATACAGTCAATCTTGCCTAAGTCGAATCTATTTGGACTGAAGACATCGCTTCCACATAGAGAAAATTTGACTTATGAGGGGTGAAAATCAGTAGAATATAAAGAGAAGAGGACTTGAAAAGGCCTTCGACTTGGGTGACTATTTTACCATGGCAAGACTGACTTAAGCAAGGTTGATTGTATATAAAGTAAAATGCTTTCATTGCCTTGCATACTTTTGTTTGTTTTCACTTTAATGTGTCCAGATTTTTTTCTTTGATTAATCACAATCTGTCATAATAAAATCAAACTGTCGAGAAGACCAGTATGACCAGCCTAGGTCATTTAGCGAATAAGGTAAAGGTATCTGTTTCCAGTGTTCATGATATGAATCGAGACATAGAGGCATGGTTATGTCAAATTAGTGCACAGATAATGTATCTCAGAGACCTTTTGCAGTTTGACTTGGAGGCCTGAGCCAAATATCTAATTATCCTGTGAATTTTGACCATGAAAGAAGCAAATATTTTCACATATCGTAATTCAACCAAAACATCTTGTAATACATTGTTGGGACTAATCAAATCTTTAAACGGTACTTATTGGTATATGTTCGCCATTCTTCTATTTTTTTCCATGGTGTGTAAGATGAATGCTAATGTTTGCATCATGTACAACAATAATAAAGTGCAGATCTAAGACATTAAAAAATGTTATCTGTGTATGAAATATTTTTGTTATTACATGTAGTATCACATATTTAATTCATGCCAGTGCAGCCACAGAGATATTGTGACACTCTTTTTAGAGGCTACTCCCTGTAAGATGTTAATGTCACATGATAACTGGACAGTGACCCTTCAAAAACTTCAGGGCATTGGATTTTAGTTGTTTGTTTTATTTTTATGACAGATTGTCGGTTAAAGGGGAGGTTGTCAGTCAAAGGGGAGGTATTGTTTTGTCAAATTATCAGACATGGGAATCATATTTAACTTCACTTTGTTAAAAAAAAAAGAAGAAAAAAAAAAAGAACCAACAACTCTTAGATACTGGCTTGTCAATATGGGAAACATGGTGGAAAAAATGAATAAATTAATGACCCAGAAACACATCGAATAGAAAACAAAGTATCCAAATATCCACTAAAGGAAACATGTAGAAAGGGAATGTTCAATAGATGACTTCACCCCCAGGTAACACATCCTTGTATTGAAGAGATAATATGTACTGCAGTTGATTGTCCATCATGGTTTGACCATAGCTCAAAAGAGAAGGGGAAAAATCCATATATTTTATACAGTGCACTCCCGTTATAACGAACACGGTTATAACGAAATTCCGGTTACAACGAAATAAAATTTAGGGCCGCAACATTATCAACTCTATGTATTTTTATTGTTTATTCATTCGGTTATAACGAAATTTCGTTATAACGAAAGAAAACTGCCGGTCCCGAGGACTTCATTATAACGGGAGTCCACTGTATGATTTCACATACCTCTATGTACAGAAGAGAAATACATGTATCAACACTTCAAACATTTTTTCTTTTCTTTTTTTCTTTTTTAAATGAAAGAAACCAATGTGTATGTTATAAAAATTATGCAAGTACACATTGACATGCTGCAGTGTAGGTAGTGACTGAGCAAACAATGCATTTCAAAGCTTTTCTTGTGTTCTGGTGAGGGAGTGTCCATACTGCACATTACCTACAGTTGATCATTTGCCCAACTTAGAAAGGATGGTATGTTGTAAATAATGCCAATTCATGTCATTTAAACTCATCACTTTTGTGTTGAAACTGGAAAAAAACATGTTGCAAATGAAAGGTCTAGAGTCTGAGAGTGAGTGGTGTTCAAGAAAGCAAAAGTGAACAAGTTTTTGTGTGCATACTTGTGTATTGAAGCTTGATGGTGTGTGGATGACTTGATTTCAAATCACTTGAAACAGCACTGCATGATTGAAATAAGAGTTCTGTTCTTTGAGTTGTTATGAGTATGTGACTGCATCTGTAAGATTTTGATAAAAGTACATGTATGATTAAAATTCCCTGACTCTTAAGCAGTCCAGTAATTAACCCCAGGGTGCCACAACCAGTAATGTATATGTGTTGGGGTCGCTGGTGCGGTTTTGAGTGATATGTAATTCTTGGTATCGCCAATGTGCAGAAAACTTCTGCACACGCTAAAAATCCCTGTCACAAATGTACTGTGGGATTCCTAGGTGCCATTGTCGCTTCAAGTTGTCTTGCGTGTGTCTTAGCTCCCATAACCAAGGAACAAAACTTCACAAAGCACCAATGGGCCAGTGGTCTCTTTCCCAACCTCCCTGGTTCCACAATCACATCTACATCTTTGATGGAGCAGGTCATTGCCTTTGAATTTCCCACTGAAATCTACTTTATGAGAATCTTCGTAACTCCTTTATTTTTGTCATTGTCAACTTATCTTCTACAATGTACTTTTGTGGAGGCGGGGGGGGGGGGGGGTGGAGGGGGGTCAGCCATAGCAACCTCACATAATAAGAGTGCTGAATACATGTAATTCAAGCTCTACACTGATTTTGAAGGTTCCATGACACTTGCTCCTACGACAAATGCTCCGATGAAATATCTGCACGCTAAACCAAACATAAATTCTATCCACAAACAACCCTAACACTAATCCTCACATCAAACTAAACCTAAAATCCTTATCACAACCCTAACCATAAGTCCTAAGTTGAGAAAATAAGACTGAAGCAATTGTCGTGGGAGCAAACGTCACCGATTCTGTAATGGAAATTAGGAATATTTTTTAGAGCACTCTGTATTTTATTGAAAATCAAACTTGAGCAAATACAGCTGTACATTGTACATGTATTTATAATGTATAGTATGTGCAATCCAACTGGAGACCTGTGCGGCAATTACATCCCCTCATCTCATTTGCATATGTGATGGTGATCACTGGCAATGTTTTCAAAACATTCTTCTTTTTTTTTCAATTTTCAGGAAGCTTTCATTCATCCAAACTGCTGAGTGTACTCATTTGTACTAGAGTAATCATCCCCATTTGCAGTAGGGTGCCTATTTGCGGGAGGGGCAGTTTCATTCATCAATGCAACAGTTTTAAGTGCATCAAGTGTACTTGTCCCACCTCGGAACAAGAGTTCCTTGCAAAGTATTATGTGAAGTGAGAGTGCTCTTGCACTGATGGGGCCTTTTCATCAGTGAATGAGATGCCCCCTGCTGCAAATGGACACCCTGTCACAAAACAGGAATAATTACTCCGTTAGGTGACAGTCGCCTTTTATGTGGAGCTTTGCCTAAACCATCTGGCATGCCAAGAAAATGAAGTGAGTAAACTTCACCCGTTGAAGGCGAGTCCTGAGAATACTCGGGCAAGTGTCTATGGGAAATGCATGTTGTAGCAAAATCTGTCCTAGACAGGTTAAAGGACAAGTTCACCTTCATATACCCAAGGATTGAGTGAATCCAGCAATATTAGTACAGTTTACTCCCATTATAATAGACATGGTTATAACGAAATCCCGGTTGCAACGAAGCAAAAATTCAGGCCGCAGCATGATCCAGTCTTTTTGTTATTTTATTGTTCCAATGAAATTTTGATATGAATAACAAAAGAAAACTGCCGTTCCCAAGGACTTCGTTATAATGGGAGTCCACTGTAGAACACATCATGGAAAGTTCGAGGAAAATTGGGCAATCTGTTCAAAACTTATGGATTTTTAAAGTTTCTGCAGTCACTGCTGGATGAGAAGACTACTATTGTATAATGTAAGATGTCACATGCGTAGAACAATTACGACTAAAAAATAAAGAGACTTGCACAAAATTTCCTACTTTAAAAAAAGTACACATTCCCTCAACTCACTACTGACATACAGGTATGTAAAGGGTAATATAATTCCCTGTGCCTTCTGAAAGAGGCAAGTCGAGTGCTCTATTATCATGCAAAAACAGTGAAATACAGTAATGTTGAATTTTCTTTAGATTTTCCATATATCGTTCTATGCAAGTGACATCACAAGCTGTATGTACACTGTACATGTAGTTGTCTTTTCATTGAAGCAATGGCAGCCCTGAAACTTCAAAAATTTCTAACTTTTGAATGGATTGTCCAATTTTCTTCAAACTTTCCTTGATGCATTCTATTGATATTGCTGCATTCACTTAATCCTTATGTACTGTATATGAAAGTGGACTTGGCCTTTCTATACAGATTGCAAAGCTGAAGCCTTGTACAGTCTGTTGTATGAATGTGAGTACATGTATATAAACATTTTGGACATTGTTACTACAGTATGTACATGTATTCTACGATTCACACCTGGAGAAATAAAAATGTACATGTAGATCATGCACACTGTACCAAATACAATTGTACACTGTACATTTTGTTTTGTGTTGTATGGGTGTTGGCCGAGTGGTGTTTTGGGCGGAACAAGTTCACAGCTCATCAACTTTTGCTTAACTACAGTCGAAATTGCCCAAGTCGAATCTACTGTATTTGGACCTAAGAAACAGCTTTGACTGAGAGAAAAATTGACTTATGAGGAATTAAAATCTACAGAATATAAAGAGAAGAGGACTTGAAAAGACCTTCCACTTAAACAGGGCAATAATTCGACTTGTGCTAGTTCGACTTAGGGTTTACTGTAAGTCCATGAACAATTATTCAAGTCTTATAAATCACCAGATTAATCATTACACATCTACACATACAAACTGTACACGTATAACACACAAATGCATGCACGCAACATCTACTCGCATAACACATGCACACAACAACATGCAAGCAATTCGCTATATGAATAATAAAGCATTGAATGCAATAATCTAGGATTGGATTTCTTTTTTTTTAATTTTAAACCAGTATTCTTTTTTTTTTTCTTCTTTTTAGTTCACACATACAATCCACTTCACAACAGAAAGTGCTTATGAAAATATGAACAAGCACTTGATGTCCACCTCAACAGTCAGCATGTTTGGTGCCTTCCAATGCTGCTAGTTAAAAGCCAAACTTCAAGGTGAGACACTTTCCAACCATTTCTACAACAATCTCACTGGAACTTTTGGGTTGAGGATAGTGTGCTGTTGCAAGATCAGAAGGGGCATTTTATTGAAACCAAACATCTGGAGTCAGAACTAGTTGGTACATCACTTACTTCTTGCAATTGTCATTTGTAAAAGGGTAACATTGAGCACTAGAATGTCATGGTAAATATGATTTGATAGATATATCAAAATCTAAATCACTTTCCCATTATTCACACATGAATACTTTATATAAATACCTTTGAAAATGTAGCATCATTTTGTCGCTAGTTCTTTTTTTTCTCTCTCCCTGCTTGCAAACAAAGTGGAGTCCGACCACAGCTGCCAGACAGTAACCTGGCTAGGTCTACACAATATCCCGTAAATTTAGGTGGAACTGACATTTCCACATGTAGCATAATCATAATTCTGCAATACAGACAAAAGTGGCGTCATATGAACATACATATCTGCTATTTTCTTTGTGCATCCATGAATCTTATCTATGAGCACGCACAATCAGTACCAAGCATACAAGGGATCCATGAACTACAGTAATCAAGAACAGAATTGCCCAAATCAAAAACCTCTCTTCATCTTGTCCCCCCACACCTGAATTTATTCATATATGGGCCAGCCAATTTTCTTCACTGAACTAAACAATAGATTGGCATTCTGTACAGTGTCACAGCGACATATTCCCCAAGATCTGGACAATTCTGCTCAAGGGTGTTCTCAATAAAACCCACGGATGGACAATCCTCAATTATACCAAGAACTTCTTCAGTTCGTCGTACAGGACCAGGACGAGGGCACCACCGGTGCCACGGAGGACGTTGGAGAAAGCACCCTTGAAGAAGGCTCCACCTCCTTCTTGTGCAGCGATCTTCCTCCAGCAGTCGATGGTGCTCTTGTACATGACCTCGCCACCCTTGCGGCCGGACTGCATCATCATGCGACGACGGACAGTGTCGAAGGGGTAGGAGATGATGCCGGAGCAAGTGGTCACCGTCTGGGCCACCATCCACGAGATGAAGATGTTTCTGCTGTACTTGTCAGGGAGCATGCCCTTGGCTGTGTCGTAGAAGCCGAAGTAGGCAGCACGGTAGATGATGATACCCTGCACAGACACGCCAAAGCCACGGTAGAGGCCAAGCATGCCATCGGACTTGAAGATCTTTGTCAGGCAGTCGCCCAAGCCCTGGAACTCCCTCTCAGCAGTACCTTTGCCAATGTCAGCAGCAAGACGAGTACGGGCGAAGTCAAGGGGATACACAAAGCAAAGCGATGTGGCTCCTGCTGCACCACCAGAGGCCAGGTTACCCGCAAAGTAGCGCCAGAACTGCTTCCTCTTGTCAACTCCATCCAGGAACAACCTCTTGTACTTGTCTTTGAAGGCAAAGTTCAGTGCCTATTATAATAAAAATTAAAATAGCAGACAAAAATTCAATGTCGTGGCTCACTAGACAGTTATCATTCTGCCAATCATTTTTTTTTTTTTATTGGTTATTTGTTATTTCTTAGTTTAAGATACTCTACAGGAAGGTATGTGTGGGCAAAGTGACGATTCATGGTCCATAAGTTTGGGTCTTCCATTGGTTGCTATTAATAACACAGAAATGATGATGGTTTTGTTAAAGAGAGAGAGGGAGGGAGAGAGAGAGAGAGAGAGAAGAAAAATAAGAAATTTTCCTCAGAAATTAGGCATGATGTCATACCCCTCTTTAGCACCAGGAAATAAAGTCTCCAGAATCTTCGTACAGAGGGGTATAAAATAACATGCTAATCAAATTTTAGTGATAGCTTTACTTTGGTTATAAAAAAAAAAAAAAAAAAAAAAAAAAAAAAAAAAAAAAAAAAAAATCCATTTCATAGATAGTGTGAAGGCTGGCACTGCAGACACTATGAACAGCAGTACTGTTTTGAATATGCCTTTCCATTCACTGTAATATCTTGAGGAAAAAGCAGGGAGTTGTTGCTTTTGTTTGTTCAGTACCACTCAATGAAAGGTACAGAGTACTATGCCAACAAGTTAAAATCAAGAGATTGTACCAGCTATTAGAGATACCCATTCATCGCCATTCACTAGGTAAACAGTCAAATCTTGCAACAACCGTAATTTCACGGAGCAGTTGCTTAATATTGTGCTGATTTGCTTTCAATTATTTATCTTTCACAACTGCAGTACCATTCCTTGCATATTATGGAGGTCCATAAGGCTGGCTGGATAGGCTTTCCAGCTGAAGTGATGGTTAAAATACACATACCTGTGTGGGGAAGTATCGGATGACATTTGCCAAGTTGCCACGCCATAATGAGAAGAATCCCTGCTCTCTTGTAACACGGACAAAGCAGTCGACGATGCCTTTGTACTGCTGGTCTTTTGTGATTTGTTTTGATGCATGTTGTACCTGTTGTAAGGGAAAGGGGTGGGGGCACAAAACATTATTTTCATTTTCAAACATGGCATGACATAGATAACAAGAGTTCACATTGCAAACTAGATTTATAATGACCAATATACATGAGCAAATGTAAAACTTGGTTAGGTTCTTTACAGTCCTTGTTGTCCTTGAAACTGCTGATAGCATATGTAAACAAAAATTGCTAATAACTGGTTTTGCCATCATACTTGTCTTCTTCCATTCCTTCATAAAAGCCACACTCATACTTTCATATTTAGTACATAATTACACAAAACATGTTCAAACATGCACTGTAAATCCATTTTCTAAGGACATCCTCTACAAGGGATAAAAAGGCCTGAAGGGAACAGCAGTAACATTACTATAATTTTTATCTTTAACCCATTAAGGGCTGATTTTGCTTTAACACACATTTCCCATCGACCCTTGCCCGAGTATACTCGGGACTTGTCATCAACAGGTTAAAGATATCAGTTCATGGCAACAAAAGTGTCATTCATGTACAAAAATATCCCAGAACAGAAGTGTGATCAGAATATATACATCGTAGCATGTTCACACCACTGAAGATGTAGTGTGCTATCTAGCTAATTTGTTTCTTGTTTACTATTTCTGGAATATCACTAAATAATGTATTGTGGGGTGTTGAAAGTGCAGAGTACATATATTTTTCTCATGAATTATCATAGAACTGGGCTATATTGGTGGATATCATTGTATGGAGATTTCAAAATATAATTGGCCCATACAGTAATCAGAAGCAGAGGAATGCTGGACTTGGAAAAGAAGACATCTACGTACATGTTGACTTACATGGTTTCTCCCACCCTCTGCATAAGGGGCTCTACACATGATGCGAGTCCCTTAGCTTTGTACAGGATGTTGATGGTTTTACCCAACAATGAGTCATATACCAGCTTCCTTATGTCTAACCACATAACTTATGAACCTGATTATATTAGTCAATTACATACTCCCTTTTTTTTTGGGGGGGGGGGGGGTTGAGGAAAAAAAAAAAACCTTCACAAATCTGTATTACAAGAATGAGTCACGTTGCATAGTGTAAATCATATCAAAATCCAAATATGCACATGAATTCTTGTACATATTCTGTATTTTATGCAGACATAATCACCTGATCATATTTTTGACTTTACGTACTTAGTACAGGATTAAATTTTTACAATCAGAAATATGCCGAGCTAAAATGGAGTTTAGAACACGAGTTGGTTGCACATTGGTTGCTGTTAGGCACGTCACTATTGTCACCATAAACCCCTACTTAAACGAAAATATTCATCAGATTTCTGGCAATTTATCTAGATAGACCTATTAATATGATTCTATGGTACAATCCATAGTATTCTACTGCTACAATTGTACTGCTGCTAATAACCCAATTTGAAACAGAAGATACATGTATGTCTGGTACAATGATTTGGATTTTGAATTGAAAGTAGACCCAACATTAATCCATCCCATCACTTTCCAAGTTCAATTCCCATAGCTCAAGATCCTTTTTAGCAAGTTTTGGTGATATTGCCAAATCGATACTCTTGGCTCTACACCAACATAAAATTGTACATGAAAACACTGTCCCATGTTGCATGGACCAGGGTTATTCAAAGGCAGATCTCGTCAGCAAGCTGCTTATCTGCTTCAGCCCGAAGTAAAGTATGGTCTCGAAGGTCATGGCAAACTGGCGCTTTCTGGCACTAGTGCACACGTCCATTATTTAAATTCGGCTCTGTATTGCACAGCACGCTATGACAAGGGTGGATTGATATTATTTTCTGTAATGTAATCTGATCACATCACTTGAACAATAAAGTTTCAATAACACAGATTTTATATGTACAGTACACTTGAACTTATCATAACTGGCAGTGGGTCTGTGGGCAAAGGAAAGTTGTAAAATGTCATCAGTGTTCATCATTGCCAAGCCAATTTATACTACTTTTTTGTATCAATTTTGTGAAATTACATACAGGTCTATTTATCTCACAAAGGCAGCAGAGAGCAGTCTCCAAATCTAATTTTAATTAAATTTGAGTACTTTTTTTTTCCAGCCATTTAAACCAACATTTGTTTGTTTTTGTTTTTTTTTGTTGTTGTTGTTTTACCAGTCAAGCACACAACACATTTCAAATTCTTCACACAAAACTGGAGCTTGAAAGCAAAGGAAGGATTTTGGCAAATTTCCCCACAGTGCCTGTCAGCAGCAGCAACTAACTTTTTGCCAGAGCGCTGGGTCAGAGCAGCTGTGCATGCCCGGACTACAAAACTCTATAGACTGCTAGAGCTCTACAACTGAAAGCAGCGTCAAACATGCCAATCTAGATAGATTTTTATGCCCCTCTCTCAGTGAATGAAGAAAATGGGGACAATAAGGGAGTTGAAATGTTTTTCAAACAGATTTTTTTTTTTTTTTTTAAGTTGAATAAGAGTGTTAAGAAAACAGAACCGTTCCTTTTCCCGCTGAGCACGCTAAGCTAGCCAGCAGTCTGTTAGTGTTAGAGTGACTGCAAACGATTGTGAACTGCCACCCAAGGGGAAAAATCAATATGTTCACTTTCATATGATGCAGTAAGCAGTAGCCTACATTATGTAGCAGGTAAACGAATTGAGAGCCTAATACAAAAAGAGCACGCCGGCAGGTCCAAACCTAACCAATGCCAGATAACATGGAAATGGAGTGTCTCGCTAGATCCACTCGAGCGTGGCAAGACCGTGGTCTACGCGTACAACGTAGTAGGCCTATGTCCGTTGATTCTTCTGTGTGTTCTGCAACACGCGCAGAAGAGCACTGCTGGGCAGGGGATTCCGAGGCGAAGTGGCGAATCCACACCACAGATTCCATGAATACAGGACACAGGTCCATCAGATTTCAAAATGTAATATTTTGTGATGCGGGGTAATGAATGTAGCGGCATTCACGAGTGTTACAAGACCGGTCTTTTGCACTATAAAGTGAGCACAAATGTTTAACCACGTGAACGTTTCTGCGACAGTCCAAAAGGCCGGTTTATCTCGCATGCTGCAGATCGCACGCATGCTCACACACAGTCATACCACATTCTGCGTGCACTACTGGCGAAGGGACACTAATGTCAGAGGGGACACCGTAAGTTGTGAGTCCCATATTTCAGAAAAAACCTCAAAAAGTTACTTAATATTACCTGCAAAAGAAGCTTCACTCTTTCGATGGGTGCTACTGCAGTTTTTGAAATTGCTGCGGCGATTCCACCGGCGGCAAGATCTTTTGCAAAAGACGTGACAACTTCTCGGTTGATGGCCATGGTCCTTGCTGCTGCACGAGAGGAAGGGAGGAAAATGCCGGTAGATGGCGTTTACGTCACTGATTCTTCACATTCGTCTGGCATGTCATACATCCGCGTAACGAATGTAGTATTTAGTGCGAATGACATTTTTGAATTATTGTGTCTTGGTACTTCATTAAATACTGATTGATACGATGTAATTTGCATAATAATGTATGATTTACAGCTATTACACACTTTTTTAATCCTTGAATCTGCGATACATTTCTCAATATCTAAATCATTCCGCGAGTAAGTCGTCATGTCAGAGGTTACATCCAGCAGACTACTGCGCGTGCGCAATCCCGACGTCGTACTCTGACTCAGTTTCCGTTCATCAAGACAAAGTTATCCGCAACTCTTAGTGAGAAGTACAGTGTTGGCGTCATGACACATACTGAACTGGTAGCGCGCACTGGTACGTATCGGCGAAACGAGAGGATAGGTGACCCGGAAGAGCAATCGTCACTCCCAAACCACGGCATCTTCAAAATAATTTGATGCACAATAGGCCTACTCTTTTTTCGGTCACATGAAAAATGGATGTCAGTGTGTGATTAAAAACAAATATACAAGGAAAAATGTTAATTATGGTCATATTCTGAGCCATTTATAAGATAATCTTTATCTTTACAAAAGCAATTCCAATCGAACCAGTATAAAGTTAGTTGGCCTACTGAGTACCTTTTACCTTGTGTTCGTCACTTCCGAACGGTCCTCTGAGAACTATAACTATAGGCCTATAGTTAGTCTGAAAAGGAAAAGTCAAATTTTCTAAGCACAACAATGAAAGGAAATTGTAAACTTGCAACATGAATGTGGAAGTGATGAATTGATAATGTCATTGCCTCACAACTTTCAATTACAGTACTGTTTGTAGCTGCATGGCATTTTGAAATTTCTATCTGTTTTTCGTTCAAACATAGCCCTAATTGCTCCCCAGTCTTATATCCTGATATAGGCCCTACCTGACTGATCACTATTTGGGAAGATAATCATCCAGGAGTGTTTTCATACTTTTGTAGCAGGAAGTGGAATTTGCGTCATTTTTTTTTTTTTTTTTGCACACAAGCAATGAAAAATTATGACGTGATGACATCATCAGCTCACCCACTTAAACCTATTCATGAACGTTTTTGCAAAAGTAAGCAAATCTTTGAAATTACATAAGTCCTTTTTAATACGGTTTCAAAGAAATGTTTATTGATGTGCAAATCGTATTTCATTCTTTCTTTTCAGACTAACTTCCCACTGGATTCCCCTTGAATCAGGGAGTACATGGGATTTATCTTTACAAAATGTATCATAATTATGATTTGATATGTGGGTCCTATTTTGATACGACATGGTTTACTTGGCAACGAAACAGCTGACAGCCAGTGAATCATAACTACCATTTATGAGTTTTTTAAACCCTTGTCAAGAAAATAGAAAGTTCAATATAATCTTCACTTTTCTAGCACTTGACATACCCCTTCCAGAAAGAATAGAGGGAAAACACCCTTAGCATTACACAAGTCAAAGGACTCTGTATTTTCATTAAAAAATGGTCATTAAAAATGAAATTATGTGGAATTCTCTTTCCATTTTCTTTTCATCGCTTTCCATACGTGACGTCACGAACTGTTGAAGTCTTCTCATCTAGCAATGGCTGCACCATAACTTTAGAATGGATTGTCCGATTCTCGTCAAGCTTTCTGATGTGTTCTACTAATATTGTTGCGTTCATCCAATGCACATGACCTCTGGTGTAGTTTGGCTTCAATCCCCTTTGAGTTACGAATTACACAGACACTTATCTCGTAATATAGGCCTGCATGCATCGCGTCATCTCACATTCAAATTTGCACCCGCCGAATCAGCATCCGGTCGTTAATCGAGCTCTCCTATGCGGAAGCTTGTACAAGAGACATCGAGAAGATGAGATAATTCCTCGCCTTATTAATTTCTTTATTCATTCATTCATTCATCTTTTATTAGTCTAACAAGATTGGGCATAGAATTTTTTCCCATTAGCATTACAACATTATACAATAATCAAAACAACACTGACGCATCTCGCATCACAAATACATATCTCAATGAAAGGCACAATGAACGCAAACAGCACCATTATACATCTATCACACAATCATACATAATTTATGATAAATATATCATTTCTTTAACCCTATATAGCTCAAGCTACTTTGACCCTTCCCGGCAGGCCCCAAATGTTTGAATTCACGAAGTAATGATATGTTTCCGACTTTCTAGGGTCCGGAGACGAGATCCGAGATCAGACTTCTTCTCCACTCCTCGGAACAAAGTCGAGAAGGCGGGCTATTGTCTTCTCGGTGGCACTTCACATCAAAGGTCCTCTTTACCTTTGGGAGTTGTGATTAAAAAAAAAATGTTTGCGTTATCACATTTGATGCATATGTGGAGGTCAGTTGTATCACAAAATATCCTACCATATTGTTTCATCTGCAAATGGAAAAAAATGCCTTTAAACCATGGGCGTAAATCCCGGGGGATGGGGGGGATATATCCCCCCCTGAAATGGAGGAGGGGGGATGGCCCTGTACAATCATCCCCCCTGAATTTTGAGGGGAAAAAATGGAGGAAGCAGAAATGTGATTGTATCAATTTTGGCATATTGCATGACGTTTGTACGCCGGCTTCAGACAGGTAACAGAGCTGAACAGTATTCTATCTTGTAGGAAAATGTATAATTTTCTCAAGCGCTCGCTCGCTTCGCTCGCTCGCGAAGAAAGTAACATCGACATACACTGTAAGGTATGGCTCAGGCGTTGACAACGTCAAATAGTATAGGTCTACATGTAAACATGCTATGACGCGAGTAACTGGGGACCATCTGCAAAATATGTACGAAAACATACAAACAAACAATAACAAGAACTTTATCGCCATAATTGAATCCCCCTCCATTCTGAAACATTCCTGAGAAACGACAGTGACTGATGACTCAGTCAGGATACATCTATGGGCACCAAGGGAAGATCAGGGACGTCGAATCTATAGGGGGCAAAGGGGCATTTGCCCCGTCCCAAAGGAAGTGTTTAGACAGACAAATCATTTATCCTCCAAGCAATTCCGAGATGAGGACAAATCTCGAACTTTCTTAATGGAAAATTGTCCAGATATCGCCAGAACTATGCACCAGATCGTTGTATTGCAATCATGAACATGCAAAAGGTCCGCTAACAGGATAAGGGATAAACTTTGTACACTTTTGACATAGACGTATATTCCCTTATATATCAAAGAGTGTGCAGCAGATCTTTCACTTAACAAAAGCAACCTAATATGTATAGAGGCGTCGATGGGGGGGGGGGGGATGGTTCTCAAATAAAAGTGGGAAAAACAAAAGAGAAAAATATAGCTACAAACGGCAGTTTTGGAGTGTAAAATGTTAAAATTTTAAAGCTCGCTCGCTCCGCTCCCTCGCATTTAACCGCTATGCCATTCTCCTGATGTTGCTGCCAGTGATTGACAGCAGGTGCACCCGGTGCGCCCCCTTAATGCCAAGCGAAAATATAGCTACAAACGACAGTTTTAAGGGCTGGAAAATGTCAAAATTTTCAAGCTCACTCGCTTCGCTCGCTATGCCATTCTCCTGATGTTGCTGCCAGTAATTGCCGGCAGTTGCGCCCGGTGTGCCCCCTTAGTTTCCAAAGCGAAAAAATACAACCACAAACGGCAGTCTTTGGACTGTAAAATGTCAAAATTTCGAGCTCGCTCGCTCCGCTCGCTCGCATTTAACCGCTATGCCATTCTCCTGATGTTGCTGCCAGTAATTGCCGGCAGTTGGACTCGGTGTGCCCCTAAATTTCCAAAGCGAAAAAGTATAGCTACAAACGGCAGTTTTTAGACTGTAAAATGTCAACATTTTCAAGCTCGCTCGCTCCGCTCGCTCGCATTTAATCGCTATGCCATTCTCCTGATGTTCTCCTGCCAGTGATTGTGAGCAGGTGCGCCCCCCTTAATTTCAAAAGCGAAAAATATAGCTACAAACGGCAGTTTGGGGACTGTAAAATGTCAAATTTTTGAAGCTCGCTCGCTTCGCTCGCTCGCATTTAATTATTATTCCATTCTCCTGATGTTGCTGCCAGTAATTGCTAGCAGTTTTGCCCGGTGCGCCCCTTAATTTCCAAAGCGAAAAATATAGCTACAAACGGCAGTTTTTGGACTGTCAAAATGAAATGTCAAAATTTTGAAGCTCGCTCGCTTCGCTCGCTCGCATTTAATCATTATGCCATTCTCCTGATGTTGCTGCCAGTAATTGCCAACAGTTTTTGCCCGGTGTGCCCCCTTAATTTCCAAAGCGAAAAAATACAGCCACAAACGACAGTTTTTGGGACTGGAAAATGTCAAAATTTTCAAGCTCATTCGCTTCGCTCGCTCGCATTTAATCATTATGCCATTCTCCTGGGTCCCGTTGCATAAAACTTTTTTAACCTTAAAAAATTCAGGTTGGGATTTGCCCAACCTGAATCTTTTAAGGTTGCTAATCTAAGAATGTAAAATCCGTTGCATAAAACTCTGGTTGGGAGCTTCCAACCGGAATTTGTGATTTCAATCGGAAAAAAATCCAGTTGGAGTTTTATGCAACGGGCCCCTGATGTTGCTGCCAGTAATTGCCAGCAGTTTTCGCCCGGTGCGCCCCCCCCCCTTAATTTCCAAAGCGAAAAGATACTAGTACAGCCACAAAGGACATGTGGGACTGTAAAATATCACAATTTTCAAGCTCACTCTCTTCGCTCGCTCGCATTTAATCGTTATGCCATTCTGATGTTGCTGCCCGATTGGCGGCAGTTGCGCCCGGTGTGCCCCATAATTTCCAAAGCGAAAAAATACAGCCACAAACGGCAGTCTTGGACTGTAAAATGTCAAAATTTTCAAGCTCGCTCGCCCCGCTCGCTCGCATTTAACTGCTATGCCATTCTCCTGATGTTGCTGCCAGTAATTTATTGCCAGCCGTTGCGCTGATGCGGCCCCCCTTAATTTCCAAAGCGAAAAAGTATAGCCACAAACGGCAGTTTTTAGACTGTAAAATGTTAAAATTTTCATGCTCACTCGCTCCGCTCGCTCGCATTCAATCGCTATGCCATTCTCCTGATGTTGCTGCCAGTGATTGACAGCAGTTGCACCTGGTGTGCCCCCTTAATTTCCAAAGCGAAGAATATAGCTACAAACGGCAGTTTTTGGACTGAAAAATGTCAAAATTTTCAACGCAAAGAGATTTCACCGTAGGAGGGGAAACGCCCCTGCCATACCCTCCCCCTCGCTTGATTCGTTCCCTCACATAACCGCTCCTCCTAAGATCAAATCCTGTCTACGCCGATGATAGGCCCATTATTTAGTAGGCCTTCACAGTGATGTCGCACAGCAAGAGCTGAAATACCACGATTTTGTCATTCAATAATATATTGTGAATATTTCATTTTCTTATTGTTTTTTTAAAGAAAAGAAAACAAAATTTTCACCACAAGTGAGCACCAGATCGATGAATTTCAGGTCTGAAAATGCAAAATCTTCCTCGTGTGTATGGGAGAGGGATTACCCCCCCTCCCCTCCCCCCCCCCCCCCCCATACACACCCTTCCCCCGTTCGGTCGTTCCGCTCCCTCTCACAGATATTTCAAAAAAAAAAAGAAGAAATGTTTTCATACTTTTAAGGTCTGATTTTCCGCCGAAAGTCGTCTGACAAGCAAAAAAGAAGAAAAAAAAAAAAGGAACAAGAACCAAAAGTCTTTATGTTGTTGCTGCCACTTTTCTCCCACTTTATATTTCATGCAAAAGAGTGGGGCATCCGATCCCTGTAAAGTGTGTGTGTGGGGGGGGGGAGGGGGGCGCAAAGCTTCTCCCCCCCCCACCCCACCCCCCCCCCCCCCAAAAAAAAAAAAAAAAAAAAAAAAAAAAAAAAAAAAAAAAAAAGGCTGCGCCGGTCCGGTTATGGGCTTGTAATCGTGGTGCATGATGGTGACCATCCCCCCCCCCCCACTCCTCAGTATGGATTTACGCCGTTGCTTTAAACTTATCTCGTCTCCAACCTCCCTGCCTCAACGCCGGTGCGTCGGGTTTTTGTTTTTGTTTTTTGCTTAATTTTTCAGGCAATCCGGTCCGCGACACATGCATGATGGCTATATATAGGAGTATGTCATGATCGCAGTCTTTGTTTTGATAAAATTGAATGTGTGTCTGCTTTTCTTTTCTATAGTTTTCAGTATCTTTGATCGTTGTTCATGTTTATCAAAAAATCAAACTATTTGTTTGTTCGTTCAAAGTTGCTTTTTTGTTTGTTTTCACTGAGAGTTTGAAAATTACATGTTCCCCTTGCTCTGCAAACGTCTCAATATAAACCGCTTTATTAATATATTCAATTTATAGGCTTTTCTTTGTCTCTGATGGCCTACAAACCATTTCATCTACGTGTATACCAGGCCCGTAGCCAGGGGGGGTGCGTCGGGTGCGTACGCACCCCCCAAATTCTGAAAGGTCCACTTTTTCATAATAACGGTTTTTAGCAATTCTCAAGATAACAATCCAAAATAAATATAAAGACACATTATTATGCTACGTAAATGTGGAAGAGTACGTTTAACAATGTTAAAAATAATTGTACGAAACCCTTTTGTTGTATGAACCATCAGATCGTCCCCATGCACACAAACACAAATGTTATGTATCAATTTGTGCGAGCTATTATTATATTGGCACTGCATGCCATGGCCCTTGGCGCGTGTGACCGGTGTTTTTTGTTTTTTGTTTTTTTTTCCACTGGCCGCCGAGTACGTGCGATTCGTGGATGACATTGAGGTTGACACTTGCATTTTTTCACAGGAACAGAGGTAAGTGGATGAAAATCTGATAGCCTCAAGTTTACGTATAATGTTTTTATTATGATAAAAATTAAAGAAATTTCCTCGAAATTATAACTATAATCGAAAACCTGAGACATTTTATATCTACGTCTCACAAAGATATAGTACATGTATAAGTACATGTTGGCATGATAATGCCTGGGGAGAGATTATTATGTCAACTATTTTCCATTATGAATGCATGCTCCAATCAAATTGTGAAAAGGTGGTCATGAATTAGCATTTCTTACGAACGATCAGGAGAGACAAAATGAGTCGGATTGGATTACAATTCTCACTTACAGCTTTGTAGAAGTCTGAGTCACAGTATCACACAGTACTTCAAGACGTATTATAGTACAAACGATTTCTTGAGCCTGCACCGTTTCAGGCTCTGTTCTGGATACAGCGGTAGAAACTCATTCTTTTCTTTCTTTTTTATTTTATCATTATTTACTAATCTCTTTTCTAACTTACAGGTAGCGGATTTCTTTGCAGGCCAAATTCGGAAATGTAGTGTTGATTATTACTTATACATTTTCTCATGTTGTGACAGTTCTATAGGTTCTCATTTAAAGTGAGCCAAAACCTAAAAAAATTTTCACTTATAATTTCCAAAGAGTATTATGCAGGCACGCAAACTCATTTTAGTTGTATTTCATTTAAATGTAATGGGTAAGAGGGTATGAGAGAGAATGGAAAGTGCTGAGCTATGAAGTAAAATGTTTAAGTAAAAAGTTTGTCAGATAGTATTACAAAAGAAACTCATTCTTTTTTGTTTGTTTATTTTATCATTATTTACTTATCTCTCTTCTAACTTAAAGGTAGTGGATCTCTTTGCATCCAGTGGCGTATCTGGGGGGGGGGGGGGGGGCAAGGGGGGACGTGCCCGGGCGCCACTCCTTGGGGGCGCAAAAAACGAAAAAAAAAAACGAAGAAGAAGAAGAAAAAAAAAACGAAGAAGAAGAAGAAAAAAACAAAAGAAAAAGAAGAAGAAGAAGAAGAAGAAGAAGAAGAAAAAAAACTCGCCCGGAAGGGGGAGGGAGAATGGTAAGGGGGGGGGGGGGGCAGAAAACCATATCAAGCAAGATAAAAACAAAACATGATGACGCGGACAAAACGACAATGTTTATTGTATTCACACAAACATTCTATGTTCTGTGAGCTGAAATACAAAAATTTTCGGCTCGCTCGCTGCGCTCACTCGCCAAAATTTGTATAAAAAAGAAGGTAAGAACAAAACGTGATGATGACAAAATGGCAGTGTCTATTGTGTTCACACATGTCATTTTATATTTAGCAGGCAAAATGTTTCACGGAGCAGCGGCTGCAATTTCATTCCTTCTGAAGCGATCGCCCATTGGATCAAAAGAGGGCGTCAACGGTTTCGAACATACGGGGGGGGGGCGCAAAAACAATAACAAATCAAACTAGATAAGAACAAAACGTGATGATGACGCGGAAATATACAAATTTCGGCTCACTCGCTCGTACTAATTTAGAGTATTTTTTCAAGTCCTCAGTTTGTTGGTATAAATCGTTATCTATAAGGCCGTCACTATATTTGATTAGAATTGTAAGATTTAATAAGCAAAAAATGAGACAAGAGTTTCATGATTTGTAAGCTGAATACAAAAATTTTCTGCTCCCTCGCTGCGCTCGCTCGCCAAAATTTGTATAAAAAAGAGAAGAAGATAAGAACAAAACGTGACGATGACGCGGACAAAATGATAATGTCTATTGTGTTCACTCATGTCATTTTATATTTAGCAGGAAAAATGTTACACGGAGCAGCGAGTGCAATTTCATTCGTTCTGAAGCGATCGCCGATTGGATCAAAAGAGGACGCCAACGGTTTCGAACATACGGGGAAGGGGGGCGCAAGAAAAAAACAAAAAAGATAAGAAAAAAACGTAATGATGACGCAGAAATATACAAATTTCGGCTCACTCGCTCGTACTAATTTAGAGTATTTTTTCAAGTCCTCAGTTTGTTGGTATAAATCGTTATCTATAAGGTCGTCACTATAATTGTGAGATTTAATAAGCAAAACCTGACAAGAATTCCATGTTTTGTAAGCTGAAATACAAAAATTTTCGGCTCGCTCGCTGCGCTCGCTCGCCAAAATTTATATAAAAAATATAAGAACAATACGTGATGATGACGAGGACATTTACAAATTTCAGCACACTCGCGCCCACTAATTTAGAGTATTCTTTTTAAGTCCTCAGTTCTTTTGGTATAAATCGATATCTATAAGGCTGTCACTATATCTTGATTAGAATTGTAAGATTTGGTAAGCAAAAAATGACAAAAATTCCATGTTTTGTAAGCTGAAATACAAAAATTCATTACATTTAAATCACCCTCAAAAAGATCCCTTTTAAGTGCTTGAAAAAGCATCATGCGGACTTTGTTTAAAGTCCCTACCGGGATGGATAGGGGTTGAACACTTTTTTTTCAGAAATTAGGGGCGCAATTTTCGTGCTTGCCCCGGGCGCCGTTTTCCCTAGATACGCCATTGTTTGCAGCCCAAATTCGAAAATGCCCAGAGACAGCTAGTAACCGAATAACCTACTATAATTTAATAGATAAGAAATAACCATTCCAGTATGTATCTTAGTGTGCACAGTAAGACAGATCAAATCAAATAGGAAAACATCTGAGCACTAAGCCTGAGGTCTGAATTTGCACTCAACTTCTTCCAATGGCTAACGGATGTTTAATTTTTGAATTTCACTGACCTCCAAATTTCACAAAGAAAACCTTCTTAGCATGATGATTATGGTTAATATGACATTTGACTGATATTGGAGATGTTTGCGAATCGGATCTACTACCTTTAATATTATTAATCTAAAATGATTATTTGAAAGTTCGGAAATGCTGGAAATATCCTACCACAAGGAGGCAAAATATAAATGGTTCACATTTACAATTC
The DNA here is from genome assembly GCF_964275005.1 of Diadema setosum. Classification (NCBI taxonomy): domain Eukaryota; kingdom Metazoa; phylum Echinodermata; class Echinoidea; order Diadematoida; family Diadematidae; genus Diadema; species Diadema setosum. The sequence continues at coordinate 10,873,288 of NC_092693.1, read as the reverse complement.
ATTTTGTTTTAAAATTTTCTTATCTATTTTCGTTTTTGACAAACTCGCATACCAGGCTTCAGGCCTGCTAACGCGGGTATACAATAGAAAAAATAAAAGTTAAAACAACACCAGGAAAATCACTATTCTCAATTTTGCGGCGCGCTACGCGCGCAGAGTCTCGAACACAATTAAACTTTGCAACTTCCTGGCAAAATGAGTTTTTACTATTTCTAGATGAAATACCGTATAACGCGATTGCATGCAACAGACAAAAATACAAATTTCCTCGAGACTTTAAAACGTCATTAAAACAGTCAAAATTCACAATTTGCGGCGCGCTTCGCGCGCAAATTCTTATACAACTTTTGTAGTTCGGTCGTCCAAAGAATATATATATATATATATATATATATATATAATAGTGTGTGTGTGTGTGTGTGTGTGTGTGTCATCATTGGTATTGGTACCGAAGGTCCGTTTTTTTAGTGACCGCACCCCCCCCCCCCCTTGAAAAATCCTGGCTACGGGCCTGTATACACATGCGATATCTAGATTTTGATACTTATAAGAATCAAGTTTGCATGCAATAGGCCTATATTAGTTGCTATAGTAAAGACACGGTATATACTGTTTTGAACAATCCCAAGAATGTTTACTATATTCAATGGTATTTTCTTTAGTATTTTCGGATATCACGTAGGAATGTGGACTCTTGTTTAAACCTAATGTGTGGTAATTATAGATGTTACACAGCAAATTCACGGGATTTTTTAAGATGTGAAAAACGTCATTTTTGGTGGACGTTTTCAATTAGAGATCAGTTTACAGCAGAAAATTGATTTAAGGTATATGATGTGAGTTGTCGTTGTTGTTGTTTTGCTGCTTTCATCAAATTTGATGGTTTTGATAATAACAAAGCTATTTCCTTCAGGCTTTGCCCTATGTAAAATTATCATGACAACACGGAGGACATGACGTCACCATGCTCTGAAAACTGAAATCCTTGTCTAGTTGTGACCTTGCGAATGATTATCGGAATGCGTGTAATTTTTCTACACCGTTGTTCCGTCATTTTCGCTAAAAACAGCAAAAGACCGGCTGAATTGTCAAGACTATAGCATGCAAGTGTTTCACCTGGATTTCTATATATTTAGGTAACCACAGTTCCGTCATATGAAAATTGAACCGGTTCTGTCATTTGTACGATGCGACACGGATGCATAATAGATAAGTTTAAAAAAAAAACACACACACAACAAACAATACATGGGGAATACAGCGCAACAATCAAATCGAACCATGGTCTACAATATTCCTGTCAGTGTCAACACACCAGATAAAAATTCATGCATAGAAATGTAACTGCATAAAAATGTTAAATTTGATTCCGATGTGGGAGACAATTAATATTAGGAATGACCGTTGTTTTATGAAAATCGGTCTGAAAATTTAATTATTGGAAAAATATTAAATATTAAAATTTCGCCTATTTTCACAATACGGTGACATCAGAAACAATTAGTATGCAAAGTACATGATTTGATTTGATTTGATTTAATTTGATTTATTTCCGCATTCAATCAGATGCCTTTTTAGTGGGTCCCTCCATTTTTCGATATTTTGTGTAATGTTATATCGTCTATATCACTTCAGTCAATTTTCATTACAACATTATTTGTTACCCCAATGTTCCACAATTATGTTTTCTCAGTTTACCTCTGTTTTGATTATATGTAACCTTATTTTCTGTTACCAAAGAAAGTGAAATGTTTATGTTCTTTTCGAAAAATGAAATAGAGTTTGAATTGAATTGAAAAAAAAATACAAATTGAATACAAATTTCAAAAGCACAAAGACAAAGAATAGCAAATGCAGTGAAATAAATCGATAACAGTACACAAATAGATATACATAAGTGATTGCATTGAGCAGTATTCATGAGTGTATACATACACAGAAACATAAAATAATATAAACAGTATTTTTCAGTAAATAACAGAGATAATTGAATGCAGGAGACCACCATCGTAAGCGATTAAGCTTGAAAAATGGATGGGGCCTCATAAAAGGACTATCCAACGACACAACTCTCTTGGAGGAAAGTGATCAGGTGGGTGCAATGCAGTTGCAGGTGTGAGTGCAAGATGCAGTTGAAGGAAGAAAATAAAGATTGGAAAAATATAACAATCATTATAAATATAATATTTGTTATCTTAATGAGTGGGGAGAATATGATTGTATCAAATACCGCTTTAGTGAAGCTTTCAAAGAATAAAACTTGAGCAAGACTTTATATTGTCCGAGAGATTATTCCAAATGTCGGGACCCGAATGTCTGATAGATTTATGTGTCACTAATAATTTGGGATTCAAAAGATGGAAATTTGTACATATATGAGTAGGGTACGAATGGACAGAAGTATTAAACCAAACATGTTATTGAACGATGATTGAAGTTGATCATGAATATACTTAAACATAATTACTGCTACTTGAATAATATTCAAATCAAAAACCTTTAATGTTTCAAGTTTATGAAATAAAGAATCAGTATGAGCCAGGAAATGCGATCCAGTACAAATACGTATAACTTTCTTTTGTAATTTGAAAATAGAATTTATTTTGGTAGAGCCGCAAGTTCCCCATACAACATTACAATAAGTTATAATGGGAGGACTTAAGGAATTATATAATAGAAGATAAAGTTGAACGAGGGAGAAAAAACTTCAGCTCGGAAATGATCCCTATATTAATTTCAGAAATATACACGTTGTAACATGATGCAAATGCTCATTCCAAGTCAAAGTTTCGTCTATATACTCCCAGAAATTTTGAATTTATTTTCTTTTCTAATGGAATATCATCAATATAGACATGTATCGGGCGTATCTGTATTGTGAGAATAAAGTTTAAAACAAATAGAATGAGTCTTTTTTATATTTAAAGAAAGTTTATTAGACTTAAACCAATTGATACTTTACTACTAATTTCAACATTTAAATTATCATTTAAAATCTTATGATCTTTATGAGAATAAAATATGTTGGTATCATCAGCAAATATAAAACGAAGGAGAGAAGAGAGGATGTATTAATGATATCGATCATTGACATAAAGAGGGTATAATAGTGGGCCCAGAATTGAGCCTTGAGGAACACCACATTCGTGATCAAAAGAGGATCAGAATTAAAACCATTAAAGGTAACATATTGTCTTCTATATATTAGTTAGATAATCTTTAAACTATAAATGTGCTTGACCCCGAATACCATAATGACTAAGTTTGGAAGTAGAATGGAATGGTCAAGAGTGTCGAATGCCTTACTCAAAAAACAAAAATATACCTGCAACATGTTCTTTATTGGCAAAAGCACTCGTAATTTTATCATAAATTTGTGTCAATGCTAAGTCAGCAGAATAATTCTTTCTGAAACCATATTGGTTTGGAATAAGTATATTATGTTTAGTAATAAATTTAAAAAGTCTTTTATAAACAATTTTTCTAAGATTTTGGATATACTAGGCAACAAAGAAATGGGACGATAATTGCTAATTTCATGAGGATCATCTTTTTTTTATTAATAGGATTAACTTTGGCTATTTTCAGCAAATCTGGAAAAACACCTTGTGATAAAGAAAGATTAAATATATTTGTTAACGGTTCTGCGAGTGGATTAACTATTTCTTTGAGAAGCGTCATACTTATTTTATCAAAACCGCAAGATTTAGAGCTATTTATGAGGTGATGATGTGATAGGCGTATAAAGTCTCTTATTTTAAACCTACACACAAATCTTCATAAAGTGTCTTTTATTTGACATAATAAAGATAACAGAAAAACGTGTGCCTTTCACATTAAGTTTGTGTTCTGTTTCAATGTCCCAGCAATAATACAAATATGACTTGAAAAAGAAAATTGATGAAATTCTTAAAATGCGATTATTGACAGTTTTGTAAATAAACCATGACAGGAGTTTTAAAAGTTGATGACACCAGCACCTTTGCTAATTTGTATTGCGATTTTTATTACATATTCATTCATTCATTTTATTTTCATTCTTTTTTCAGCAAAACATAATACAGAATAAATCAGGAATTTTTACAAATTAATAGGCATACATTCAACTTTACATGATAGATAATGGTTAACAAATAAAATTATACATGCATACCGGCAAAAATACAAAGTTATGTTTAGAGAAAAAAAAATTGAGAGGTCACATTTTAGTGAAAACATTTGACTTAACAAAAATCAGATTTTTTAGGGAGACTTCATGTCAGATTTTGATTAGACATATACTCTCCTGTTTTTATCAAATTAATTTTATCAAATTAAAATTGAAAAGGATGTGGTATATTGGACTTTAAACTTGAAAAGTCTGTTTCTCTAAGAATTGTCGGTAAGAAAAACACAACATGCAAAATATTTCCTTGGAGTCTATTTTTCTTCAGATGTTTCACCATTTTATAATATACACACAGCCATTTGAAGACCCCTTCGACAAAGAGTGTGTGATAAAGATGTCTTTCATTGAATATGATATATGCATGTGTGCAATAATTTTCCCGAACAGCTGTTTGCCGTGTCGAACCGAGAGGGGACCGAGAGTGAACGTGAATTATTAGAATATGCAAATTATTCTATTTGTCTGCTCCTATCACATTTCGCTGAAGTCCGCTGGCGAGAATCGTGTGGGAAAAGAAAATGAGTTGAAGGGGGGGGGGGGTGAGAAATCTCATGGCGGCATATTAGGCTTCTCGTATGTCGCACTTCATACCTGCTATGGCGAGAAAAAACACACACTCTCACACTGACACACACACACACAAACACACACTCACACATACACACACACACACACACACACACACACACGGCTAACAAATATCAAACACACACACCGACACACATTGACACACACACCGTCATATTCACGTATACTAGTATTATGATATTCTTGCCTTTGTTCTCCAGCTCATTGCAGATTTTAATAGTGGTCTATTTTATGGCGCCGACGTCCCGTGTACAGTTGTAGGCGGGAAGTTGCACCAAACACCAAAGAAGGTGAGTATCAGTGTCATTGTTATTACGTTTCATTTACTAGTATTGTTTTTTAGTTAACCTGACTATTTTGTATGATTATTGATATAAAAAGAATATGTGAAACTGATATGTGTTTGTCGAGATCATGCATAATCGCATTACTGTGTGAGAGAACTGTTTGATTATAACATATCGAATCTTGTTTATAAATCAAGTAGGCCTATATTTAATGAAATGTATAAAATCAGAACAGTTAATAATTAAAAGTTATACACAGAAATACCAATATGATCGACATATTTACGTCTACTATGCCTGCGTACAATGCAAGTTGTCGAGTGCATTATCAAGACTTTACACGGACGGGAGCTTTAAAGAGAAGGTCGTTCCCTGAAATAAGTTTGTTGAATAGAACTAAAACAATGAGAGAAACAGGATAGTGGAAGTTCGACCAAAATGTGATTAAAGAAGAAAGAAATGAAAGGATTGCAAATTCTGTGATTGAGCATGTCATGTGAGCTCACCTTCCATTTGCCCTGTGCACTAAACTGCATATTAAAAAAACAAAAACTAATAATAATCTTTCTTCTTTCGTCATTGATGGCGGAATACAATATTCCATGCAGGGGTTGTACAGGAAAATGTTCACAAAATAATATTGTATTGAGGGTGCATGTATAATTGGAAACCCATCATATCATTACTTGATATGGGGATAATGAAAATTTCTTATTCAAGTATAGAAAAACAAAGTGTGCGTGGGGAATCATAACTTATTCTTGATCAGAATTTGTGAAAACTTTCTATTTGTCCTGATTCTCTAACTTTCTTAAATTTTCAAGGAAGATTTACCCTTTAAAGGGACGTAGGCCCCTAATTCTAACCTTTATACTAAATCATTCTGTGAAGACCGTATCTATAATCAACCCATGAGATAAAACGTGAGAACTGCGAGTAATCACCTATCGATCTTTAATGGACTTTACATGTCATGTTGCACGTGGTATTTGTAAATAAAAGTTCATTTTGGGGGGGGGGGGGGGTTACAAAAAAAAATAGTCATTTCCTTTCAAGAAAATCTTAAGCAACTCGATCCCTACCATGTCCAACTATAAGCGCCCTTCGCTATTGTGTTTTACCTGAATTACGTTTACGAAACCACCATTATATTCGATGGGTTTACTCAAAATCAGAATCACTGTGTAAATAGCTCTGAGGAACCACCGCATGCAATGCGCTCAAAGCCAATGTGTCTGCGATATAGAACAACACATGGTATATCACTACTAGTAGGAATACGTGGCGAAATATACGTCCTATGTATACTCTTCAATCGTAATTCGAGGGGAAGCGATAACTGCTTGGACTTGAACGTGTCATTACTTCTTTCCCACAATGTCAGTGGGAAATATTGTGTTGCCCTGCGTGGCGAACAGGTAGTGACACCTTTATAATTGTTTACGATTATATAATCACAATTATTATCAATAATGACAAGTACCAAATCAACTGATATCTACATACGGCAGAGCAGCATAAGAAAACCATTGTGAAAATAATTATATTATGTTTTCATACGATTGCGTCAGTTGGAGATTGTCGATGCTTGATGTTATTCTAGGATGGAAAGTAAAAAGTAAAGACAGGTGCAGACAATAATTAGGCAGCGAAAGATAGAGACGGAGACGGGAAAGGAAAATAAGATGTTGACAGACAGACAGACACACACACACACACACACACACACACAAAGAGTGGTACTACATGCAGGGCCAGATACATGCATGATGGCAATATTGCTATATTGATTATGACAGATAACTATACAGAAGATCAACGGCTCAAAATGCACATGCATGCACATACTGTTAACACATAGAAGAGACATGCCATTAACAAATAACAGTAAATCTCTCTTTCTCTCTCTCTCTTACGCACACATTACAAGCACACACGCACTCATTAACATGCACAGAAAATGAACTCAACAAAAAAAGGTGATTCAGACAGTCAAACAAATGCTTTGATTGAGTATATATTTGCGCTGAAGTAGAATAAACAGCACCAGCCGCGAAAGGGGTCAGGCTCCCATACATGAAAACAGGATTTGCATCTGCTCGTATATCTATACAAGCTTACAGGTCTCTAGAATAACGATCTATAAAAAGTCCAACTGATAATTAGATATCTGTATGAGAGGAAAAATTACTGATCACAATCATAGCATTACATGGAATTATAGATATCTTTAAAATGTACTTGAATGTTGCTTCCAAATTAAAGAACAAAGCAAAACAAAACAAAACAAAACTCTCTATTTTAACAGAAAGAAAGACATTCCTGATGTCTAGGATTCGAGCTGCTGGAACATTTAAACAATAACACCCATTGGTCAGACTAGTAAGTAATATATGTGCAGAGGGTACAGGCTCCCTAGATATTTAGTGAGATGTCTGACATGACGCCCTTGGACACTGAACGTTAATAATGGCTTCTGTGAGGCTGATTTTTATAATCATGGAGTGTCTTCCTGTTGCGAATATATAATGCATAGTATTATATATATGAAGAGTTTGTTTGCAAAAACCGATAAGTCCATTTTTGAAGATTTTGAATGACGGTCTCTGTCATAAAGTACAAAATAATACCTTTTAAATGATATATTGGTCATTACATATGAAGGTACATTTTTCAAGTTATGGTCAAAAGAAACAAAATTTTCTTATTATTCTCTTTATTTTTCTTGACCTTTAATCGCAAATATCTCCATTTGGCAAATATGGACTTATCGGTTTTTGCGAACAAACTCTTCATATATATATATATATATATATAATTTTTATAGTAATAGTAATCATATGGAATGTCACAATAGAGGAATGCATTTCCAATGCCGATTGCCTTAGTTTTTATTCAAAATCCAAATTTTCGGGGGCTTCCTTCCTCAGGGATGAAAGTGCTGGTGAAAATTCGTGTATATATATATATATATACATATATATATATATATATATATGTGTGTGTGTGTGTGTGTGTATCATTGTATATCATATAATGTATATAGGTGTGTATATATTACAAAGTTGAGAACAGCATTTTAAAATCAAACAGTGATATTCATTTTATGCCAAATCTTAATTCATGTCAACCTTGAAGAAGACGCACGCATGCCTCTAAAATATAGCTATCTCTGTTGGACTTCAAAATACATGTAATATGCTTCGAAGGGAGGGGACTATACATAGATTAACCACATTGAACAGAAGTAAGATATATACTTTTTTTGATTTCCATTTTTCCGTTCAATAATAGTGCAATGCACCAAATAGCGGAATACAGAGTGCACTGAGTTGTATATCTCACAATGAGTGGGTTACATGAGTAATCAGTCACAGAGCGACTGAGTGTCTGAACAATGTAAAAATTTATATTCGGTATATAGCATGCAACCGACAACATTTCTTTGTTTCGCTCCCCAACCATTGTGTATACATTAAACTGACTGTTTGATCAGTAATGATTAGTTCATAATGTCTCGTGCGGTTTATACATCAAAACGGTCTGGTGGCTCCACTGCCTTTCTTCATTTAGTTCTCTAAAGCTTTATATTTAGTTTATTTGCTTTCAAAATCAAAGTAAGACTATAGAGAGAAGGCTCTGGTTCAGAGAAAAGAGAATAACACTTATACTGTCTTAATTCCCATGATTATCATCAGCCGCACAATATTTCTTCATGATATGCATGATTTCACTACTTACTTCACACATCATTGCAGCTTTTATGTCTTCAGCATGTTGGACCAATGAAAATTATGATTCCAATGATTACAATCATGTACCATGATTTTTAATGATGGTCGGAAGAAAAAGAAGATCATCATTATATAATGATGATAATATTTAATGTCATGAACTTGTTGCGATGACAAAAGGAAATTAAGATCATAATAATCATTATCATTTTAATGACGGTGGGAAGAAAAAGAAAAAAGAAAAGATGCTAATGAAAAATAACAATTACAATCATAATGATGATAATGGGAATGATAATGACAACACTGATACTTCTACTAGCAATATGAGTGCGGAAGTTGTGCCATGCTTTAAGTATTTCATCCCTTTATAGTGACTCGTATGCAATCTCCCTCGTGTTATTAATTTGTTATTATATCCACGAAACAAACAATAACCGTATGGTGACAGACTTATTGTATATTATGTGCGTCCGAATGTGCTTGTGTGTATGTGCGTGCATGTGCGTGTGCGTGTGTGTGTATGTGTGTGTGTATGCGTGTGCTTGCGATGGGGGTGGGGGAGACGTATTCCACGCATATAGATCTAGTGTATATATCACCTAATCATTATAATAATGAGAAATGCTGGTAAGCGATACTCCGTGTTAATCATCACTTCGTCGTCTTTCTATCTGCAGACTGCATGTCACCCATGTGTATAGTAGTCGTTCTTCATTCGGCTGTCTATTACGATTTTAAAGCTATAGACGTGCCCTAATTTTGATGTGTGAAATATCAATATTTTAATGATACTTTACTGATGGGGATTGGGTCATTCAAAGTAATCAGTCGAATGGGCAGAAACAATGGACATTGATTGTGAATTACATAGGGCTAAAGCATTGCTATCACTACTTGCATTGCTATCATTGCTTTATACTATAGTAGTATCAATTTTCTTAACCTTCAATGGCGTTATGTTATACCTTAGTATGCACAACATTTTTTTTTTCTGACACTAACTTTCAGTGCTATACTTCCTGATGAGTTTTTGGTTGCTAGTGAGAACTGAACGGCAATGCCATGAAAATGAAAATTTCAATACAAACATGCTGATCGACCCATCTCTTTGTCATACAAATTAGCTCAAATCAATGCACTTTGTATGATGGAACACGTGTTGCACAGGGCGGCGGTCTCCTAATCCCATAGCGCGTAAAGTGATAGCGGCAAGCGTTGGGAATGAACCCGTAAGAAAGGCCTCACACCTGTAAATTATTTCAATAATGTATCGTATCACATGAATAGAAATCAAACGATTTTGTGGATTGCACAGAAGGTTAAATCCGTTAAGAGCTCGGTGTCAATGTATCTCATGTGTTTCAATTCAATCTGAAGTTGTAAGTTTATCTGCTAGAACTCCGCCCAGAAATCCTTGAAGGCAGACTTTATGGTTTTATCAATTCATCGAATATCCCAACATAAAGAATCTCGATGGTTTACTGGATATTCTGCAACCATTTACGACAATATTGACATTCAAACTGCCAATCCACTTCTTTTACAATATTCATCATTGTATACACCAAAATATCATTCATATCTTGGTACACGTATGTCTTTCTCTTTCTTTTTCATTGCCTCTATCTCTCTTTAAAGACAGGCAAACAGACAGACACAGACACACACACATACATTCTTATAATCTGTGAATAATCACATGAATAATACAGTTTTGATTCTGTGTTTGATGAGCAGCCTCGTTAATGGCCGTCGATGTGCATACCTTCGTTCTTATAATTGATATCTGAAACTTAACCATGTATAACGGATTCGCTCTCTTTGACAAATAATGATATTCAAGGTAGAATAATCTTCAACAGATTTTCTCTCCATACTGCTGCATCACCATTCTTGCTAAGTTATGTTCAACTGCCATAAAACGACAGATGAAAAAAAAAGAATAGTAAAGCAATAAAACAAAAGTCATAGGTTGACAGAGGAGAAGTTACGTGAAATGGTCAGTGAGGTTCATAGTACATAATACATCTCCAAAACGCCTTGCCTAGAGGGAGTAAATATAAAGCGTGCTGGATTCTGGCGCCGCACAGCTGACATTCAGCGCATGCGTCGTGGAACGATCAGCCTGCAGGTCCCTGTCGAGGCATATTACCATTACAGTACAAAAATTATGATACTTCCACGCATGAGCGGGTCCATATGTGCTCTGAACGCACAAAACATGTGACACATGTCCATTTGATCCGTGCGCATGGAGTGATATTGACGGTCTCGCTGAAGAAGTGAAAATGCATATCCTTCTCGGGAGATTCTGAGTGCTGAGGATTATTAGGTTTTTTCTTCTATCTTTTTTACCTATCCATTTTCGTTTGAGTACTAAAACGTGTCCATCTGAGAAGGAGTTGTGCTTATAATCTTGGGATTTCCAATCGTGGTAACGTGTCAGCACAGATCAGGTAATGTTGTCAGTCGTGATTATCATGTATTTTGCTGTTTCATGTTCTGTGGGCCGGTCTGTCTGTCGAATGCAGTAATGGTGCCTAAAAAAAATTGAATAGATACAAATATGTATGTATACATATGTATACATGTATACATATATATATATATATATATATATATATATATATATATATACATATTTTTCCTTTTATCATTATTATCATGTAAGGAAATATTTTGATCTCTGGACACTTTCGTAGAATTGCACTGAGATTAATGCATACACATGTGTCCATTTATTTTCAAAGGATATTTCGGTGTTTATGTCATTCCCAATAAAAGCGTTCATATTCTGATAATGTATTCACATTTATCCGTGAATGCAGAAATCAGGCGTGCTAACATTTTGAGCTTTTCAGCATCTTTCAAGCAAACACATACTGGTAGATATGAAAAGATTTTTGAGAGACGTAAATCTGTATCCTAAGAGGGCAATGCTCTAACCTGTCGTTCTTTTATTTCCATTAACGTTTTTCATACATTCAAGTCATACTCAGTGTCATGCATTCCATTTCTAGCGAGAATTGAACCGCTCTTTGTCAAAATTAAGGTACATGTATAGAGGCATTGGTTTGAAGAATTTGACAAAGATAGATATGAATTTAATTGAATTGAATTGAACTGACTTGAGTTGAATCGAACTGAATTGAGTTGAATTGAATTGAATTGAATTGAAATGAATTGAATTGAATTGAATTGAACTGAGTTGAATTGAATTGTATTGAATTGAATTGAACTGAACTGAATTCATTTCTCATATTTCACGACGAAACCAAATACAATGCCATCATTGGACAAAACCATATCAAAATCATCAAATTACAATACGAAATAACAGAAACGTATAGATAAAAAAGTAAACAATGAGCAAGCACATAACTCAAGGCTATTTTCAAGGTGTGAAATAATGACGGAACAAACTTTGAAAAAACATACATCTTCACCACTAAAATGCAACACTGAGAAGACTGATCAAGACATTTAATGTCGTTCACTGAGAATTCTTGACCTTTGGGGACTTACGGTTAAAGGGTTAAATGCTTGCGTGATCGTGATCGCTGGTTTTTCATTGTTAACAAAATAATGCGTGGTATATATTGGTACTACAACAAGGTCTATAAAACACACTTGGGGTATAGCCTAACACAGTCTTGTATCCCGGTGACGAGGAGTCCAGAATAGATTCAGCAAAGCATAAAATGCATGCATATGAGATATACAAAGTGAACGTGGTCCGACCATGTCCTTGTCTAGTTACATAAGGAAGGAGCTAAAACAAAAACAACAAAGCTAAAAGGGAGAGAGAAGGAGAGAGATAGGGGAAACCATGTCGTGACGGTCCACAGTGTCTAATGAAAGAAATTATTTTGCGGAACGATTAGCTGAATGATAAGAACATGGACCCTACCTAGGGTCCATGATAAGAAGGTGGCCTTATCATGGATTTCTTTCATGTCACAATATCTTTTATAAGAAATCATGACACGCCTGTTTCACTCGACTCTTTTGCATTCCCAGTTTCAAATCAGTAGCATGAAATTGGAACCAGTGCATTAGATGACATGCTTGTAGCCACAACCCACTTAGAGGATAACTCTGACAATAGGGGATATTAGTAACTCCTCAAATTTCTCCCATGCATTCCCAGCATGTTCCTATTTTCCCTATCTTATTATTATTTTTTTTTTAGCACTCTGATGTATAATCTGAATGTTAACCCTTTCGGTCTCAGAGATATGACAAGTTCCCATTTGATACATAACACAATCGGTTCTCGTAGGAAATGGGTCAATATTGCTATACATCTTCTTTCACTGACTGTCAATGTGTCTATATTGTCTCCATGTTCGCTAATGTCTTCCTCTTCATTTCCACAGTCGAGTGCGCCTAGCATGTCTGACATGTCGATGATGATGGATTACGAATTCCATGACTACGATGACGAATACACTCCACTGGAGGACAGTGGCGACCGGCGGAGATTGAAAAAGAAGAAAAAGAAACAGCTGACGATGTCGAGAAAATCGATGCGCCTCCCGCCCGCGTCCGACACCACCTACCGCGGCGGCAACCACTTCGATCAGGAGAAGAGGCGGAGCTGTCTCTGTCGCGTCTGCTGCTTCCTCTGCAACTGCTGGACGGTTGTGATCGTTCTCTCCACCATGTGGGCGACGTGGCTGACGCTGTGGCTCGTCTCTACCTACCTCCTCGGTCCTTCCGGTGATTCTTCTCCGACGCCGGGAGGAGGGACGCACGTGAACGCGCACGGCGACATGAACGCGGACCTCGTCCGAATACCCTACGAGACGGCGAGCGCTAAGGGAGCCTTATGTCTGGATGGTAGCGCGCCAGCGTTCTATCACCGCCCAGGTGAGTTCGTAGTCAAAATGTCTGCTGATCCTTGGTAGGGAGCTGTAGGGGAATAGACACGTGACCACAATTTCAGATTTCGGACAAGTACAATGCTTTGTGACTTCTTTTCATTTTGGATGACCAAATATGATGATATATTTTGAGGCAGGTGCATTTATTGATGAGCTCTGACCATACACCTTGCATGTCCTCACAATTTTTGTGGATTTCCATTATCTTTTGATAACCCATGTCGACAGAAACTGCATGCCTAATAATACTTTAAGGTTCCTTATGCAATGGAGTAATTTTTACTTCAAATTCCTGTGTGAAGAGTAAGAATTCAGTTTGACGACAATAATCAAAAGTAAGCATTTATACAACCACAAATAAAAGTTGTCGTCAAATTAAGTATCAGTTCAAAGCAATACAGGGTGAATTATGGCAAATCGCTTTGATGCTTCTTGTCCCACCTCCAGCGACCATTGCAAAATCAAATTCATATGAGTAGGATATATAGCCTACCCCTCTTTATACGTCGGTTAGCTGTTCATTGTCATTTCTTTCATGTTTTCTCACTTGTTCGTCATCAGTTTCACTTATCGTCTCATCGGCTCGGCTCTCGTACCATCTTCACATTAGTGCAGCGTAACATCGCATTCAATTCCTTAAAAGATCCTACTGCACACTTTCACAGTGAGGTTTTCACGATTTTAAGATGTCATTCGGCTCTATGGCAACAATTGATAAAGTATATTGTAATAGTGGGAACTCTCGAGCAATTAATCTTTCTATCTAGGTCAAATTATTAATGAACTGATAGGGAGTTGTCGAGAATTCTGTAAATGAGACAGTAAGTGTACATGTTTCGTTATCTCCTAGGATGTCCGGAGTGCTCTGCGAATACTTCGAGCTTCTTTGCTTGGGCGCGAAATCGAAAAGTTGTCAAACACTGACTGGGGAAAGACAATATAGGGCGTTTCATTTTGTGTGGCTTGTGGGGATCAGTCTTATGCATGATAAAGGGCAATAGACCAGTGAAAGAAGCAGAATGAATAACATCAGTAAAGTCATATCGCTACTAAATGTTTGAAAATCATCGTCTCACTGCACTTTATAAAATGATTATATAAGATGGTTGATGTCTAAGAGTTCTTACTTTGGTATCAACCGAGTATAGGGTCAAGTTCGAATGCAATTACGTCAGTAGAACTTTTCTTTCACAGGTCATGACGAAGGGAACGTGTCATGGATTGTGCATCTGCCTGACGGCCAGTGGTGCTACAACGCCACAAACTGCTTCCAGCGAAGCCGTACGTCCCTTGGTTCGTCCTCACACCTCCCACCCTCCATCGCACTCCAGGGCATCCTGTCCGATGACCCGGATATCAACCCGGACTTCCATCACTGGCACGCGGTCCAGCTACACTACTGTGACGGAGCGTCTTTTACCGGTATGCAGCATGGCATTTCAAGAATTTGCACGCCTGCCAATGTGTGACCCGTGTGCAAAAAAAGTGATTAGTCTTCTGCATGGGCTGAATTTAATCATAACTGACATGGAAATTGATACGTTTGTATACAGATAACAAGCGGCGTGTCAGTAATGGATGGCTCACTCATGATAGAGACAGTTACATGAATGGATCGAGAGACAGATAGCTAGATATTGAAGGAGAGAGAGAGAGAGAGAGAGAGAGAGCGGATAAAAGGATGGATTGTAAATGGTTGTAAATGCAATGCGTAGATAGATGCCTATCCCCTGCCCCTCTCCCTCTTTCTGCTTCTGTCTGTTTTTGTCTGTCGATCCGTCTGTATAAAACATTGTTAGGACTCAATATTTAAGTCAAATTGACAATTTTGTTCAAAGGGTAGCAGCATGGTAGCAGCATCCCTCGTACCATAGAGTTGTATGTGCTAGTGTACTATTCCTCCATAACTCGAGCACGGAAAGCTCTGTGGACTCATGGAGTGTGATGAAGTGGTGATGCTCTATAATTCGTCTGCACGTTATTTTACGCATTTTGAGGCTTCACTTAATGGTAGTGTTTATTTCTTTCATTTGCGAGTTGATAAAAACACACCATAATTTTTCTTTTCCATAATACATTAGTTCTGCATTAACTTCAAAGTTGACTTACAATGTGCAAAGGCCCCCAAAAGACAGTCATGTACTACTTTGTATACCAATGTATACTGTGCTTCTTTGTCAGTCAAGTGACAAAGGACCAACCATTCGAGTGTCGGAATAGATAGATGGATTATAATCTATAGATGAGTATGAGTGAGAGGAGTATGAGTTAATGTGAGAGACGGGAAGTCACTAAATTCAATGCAGCTTACCCGATGTATTTCATAGAACAGACGACATGTTTGCCAAAATGAATAATCATTGTTCATTCACGCAAGATTCTCTCATCTTTATTCTTCTCCTAAGTTATTATTTGAACAATGGAATTTTTCACACACAAAAAAAAAAAATGCTTACATTTTCATGAAACACCGTTATGACAAAGTGCCACAGTCATGTTCCAAATTCTTCGGGGAAAAAAAAGATAATTCGTTTTGCATCACATTTGTACAATTCCAGCGGATGTAGGTCCTTCTAAAACAAACAAACAAAAAAGCACCAAAACACCCCCCCCCCAAAAAAAAACTTACAAAATCTCCATTGAAAAACAACGTCGAATTTGTCATTTTCTGCGTTCCCCTCCAATCCCCCTCCCCTCCCCCCCCCCCCCAAAGAAAAAAAAAATGGCACATAACTGCACAGCGACCCCGAGATCTAAATGTCTCTTTACAAAACTAATGGCGTACGAAGCTCCAGGTCTACACAGCCGTTGTCAGGATGTGGCGCAGTCCGCCTTTTTTAAGAGTGCTCTCTTTGATTGTGCGTTGGGGTTGAAATTACGATAGGATGATATCATAATAATGGTAGACCACCTTTAATTGTTGCATGAATACAATGCACAGTTTATATTGAACGTTTACTATACCACCGACAGGGAATTCGCCCACTGCGCTCAGTGTTTTGGATGATGGCGTCATCTACCAAAGAGGGCGCTTGATCCTGGACACCATCATTGCTCATCTCCTCAACGCCACCGGGATGAACACGGCACGGCGGATCATTCTCTCCGGAACGGGATGTGAGTGGAAAAAGCCCTATGAGTACTTGAATAAATGAACATAAATTGAACTAATAGAATGCATTCATAAATGAATAAATGATCAGAACAATGATCGATACATAATGAAATTACTTTCTAACAATCTTCATGGAAGAGGAAACTGGCATATTCCCCGCTAACACTCATAAAAATAAAAATGCAAATAGTTTGTCAATATCATGATAACACGCCGTTTGTTGAAAATGACAGATTTTCAAGTGAGCTATGACCTTAATTTGTAGTCTTTCTAGAGTTCTTTTTTCTTTTCGGCAAAAGAATGAGAAAAAGATCTATATAGGCCTGTATTTGCTCTTCAAATTCATATTAAAAATGTTTTATTATTTTTTTATGTGAACAGTGCTCAGAGAAGATAGCACAATGTACTTCCAATATCTTATAAATGGGTACACCGGGGCAATTAATAATCTTGATTTGTTACTAGCTGTATCCATTTCATCTGCCAGAGGAGCTCTAGCCTTCAATTTCCAAATAAAAATTTAAAAAGTTGTAACATTATTATTGTGTTGTCATTGTTTTGACCGGCAGCGGGCGGGCTAGGGGTCTTCATGTTGGCAGATCACGTGAAATCCCTCCTTCCGAATACAACCACAATACACGCCCTCGCAGACTCGGCCTTCTACCCAGACGCGTTCAACAGGACAAACTTCATGCACATACGCCTCCAGTTTCAGCGGCTATTCAACCTACATCGATTGACAGGCAAGGACCTATATATTCAATTTGATGAATATAATGCTTAACCTCCTCGTGATATACGTTTCTGCCCATTATTTGCTCGTTTTCAATCATTAGATTTCTTATCTTATTCTTAAAGTTTGTTTTATTTTTGTACACTTACACCTACGCACACATACACATACTAACATAAATGCATACATTCAAACAAATAAACCAACAAACAAAAAACGCAAACACATATGAATATGGTAGCAATTACACAATGGAATCTAATTCAATGTAGTCGAAATGATTAAGCCAATTACGCCCTCTTGTGTCGGGCAACCACTGCGGTTCATTGCCGGTCATTGGCTGCAGAAGTGTATATTATACACGTGCATTCTTTAAAACAACAACGATAACAGCAACAACAACACCAAACCAAAAGTGCGCCATTTTTTATTATCTTTTAATGATAAGGCCGGTGATCCTTCACCTGCAATATTACTCTTGCATTTCAATGCCTCTTTAAGTTATGCTTTTAGCGTGGATAACGCGCTGTGTAATAACGAAGCATGGTACACCGGTGCTTTCCTCTTCTCAGCCCTGTGTCAATGATTGTAATTGGCATTATACCATCTGCCAGTTGCAATTAATTATCTCGAAATATATTTAGGCCCTATACTCTGTAAAGCTGCTTGTGCAGATGTAATCAAGGTCTATTCTTACGAATCCCGTCAGTCCATTTACCAAGGGCAATTCAGCTCCTCAAGACAAGTAATCACTAATGACTAATGATTTAATGGATTCACCCATTCATTCATTCATTCCCCTCATTCATTCATTCATTCATTCATTCATTTCTTATCTGAATGCAATCTTGATTGAACATCAAGCTTCGCGATATCTCACAAGCCTTCCTGATTTCATACAAATGCTGTACGCCGGGTAATTCTTCTATATCCAGGCAAATGATACTATAATAATTATATCAGTCAAAAGTATATTCCGAGCAATCAAATCAAGTCTTGACTCAAATGTAGAATTTAAACGTCTTATAAATGGATATCTTTGTTTACTGGTCTTTGATTGTCTTTGTTTGCTCGTGTCCTTCATATCATTTTACTTCTTTGTTTGTTTTCCTTGTTTGTTTCCTTTACTTTCCCATGCGCAGAAGGTTTGGATTCAAGCTGCTTCAAGTCCAAACTGGTCTCCGATCCGGGAAGCACCTGGCAGTGTATGTTCCCCGAATATGGCGCCAGGTTTGTCAGTGTACCACTCTTCATTGCAAACTCCATGTACGAGCCATGGTCACTGTGGTTCATTCTCAACATGCGATGTCATCCGGCGTCTTGCCCCGACATCGCCCCTCAGATGGTTCAGTACGGAGAGGACTTCGTCGGTCTACTGCGGCAACACGCTGGGCTGTCTTCTGAAGATGGCGTGTTCGTAACGTCATGCTACGAGGGCGACCTCATCGGCCAAGGTTGGGGTAATGTCGTTGTCGGCGGGAACTCGCTTCGGGAGGCGTTTGCAAGCTGGTACTTCAATCGAACTGACCCTGCATTAGCCGATCCTAGATCGGCTTTAGACGTCAATGCGACCTCAGTGACGAACACGACGACGACGTCGAGCTGGACAGGCATTCATTGGTCCGTTGACTGCATGGGCAATTACAGGTGCAACAAACACTGTGATTGGAGTGAAAAGCACTATGAACTGATCGCTGATCGCCTGAAAGCGATGGACGATTTTTTCATTCATCCGCCATCTGGTGCCCGTACCAAGAAGCGGCGAGCTCCTTACAAATCAAGAAAGCAAAATTAAATGCTGTTCTTTAATAGGCTGTGTAAATATTCAGTGTACCAATGTTAACTTTGTGGGGTTTGTTCCTTGGGAAAATGTATCAGTTTCTAGAAGTATGTCGATAAGCATGACAAACAGTAATCACCTCTCCCTTGTCTTCCGATTAAAAATATTGACGAATTGACGTAAGCAGAGCAAAACGAGAACCCCTGCCTTAAACATGTGTACGAACACTGATGATGACTATATCAATCAAAATGGAGATTAATTTCAAAAGGTAACAAATTGATTTCTCTCATATTGTTGCGGGGATAACGACACGCGACACGCGGACTGCGCGTTTGACATGTATCGATGACAGTTTTAAAAGAAACTCGAATCCAAGATGCATAATGGTAGAATGCTGAAACTCTTCCACTGTTTGTCAGTATTTGTATTATGTTATCTATCGTCGCTTTAACGGGATATCGCGAAATATTTTCTGTGACCTTGTGACCTTGGCTCTACTTCACTACGCTGCCCATACTTTATTTTGCACAGAACATTGTTGCATAAAGGGACAGTATTACAAATATCGTTTACAAGCACGAGCATTAATGATTACTTATATACGTCTTCGCAGAAAAAAAAAATGATGTATTTAAGTTGCCGTGACTTTTAGCATATAACTAGAGAAAAGAGATCAAGAAACGGTTTACGAAGGAATTTCCGCACATAAAACAAAAACAAATTACTGTAGATTACCGCAAATTTGACACATGATAAAAAGGGTGATTTTGAAATGTCCGTATAGGATTTTTTTACTTTTGACATTTAGATGCTATTAACCATCTCTTCTTTCAAGCATTAAGTTTAAATTGTCGTTTTGCTCTTTTGAAAGTCTTTCTCTTTATTATAGGTTAATGTGTCTCTGACGATTTTCAGTTCAGTACTTAGTGTTAGTTTATTTAATGTAAATCAATTTCGTCTTGTGCGTGTGGCCTAGTGCTGAATTCATGATGTAAATATTTTGATATTTTTTGTCATTACGATGTAGTTACATTGAATTATTCCCACAATTTGTGTAATCGTTAACGATTCTAGATGTTTTTGAGAGCAAATAGGTCCTAGACGTTTGAAAAATCCCCTATATAATAGTAATTGTTGTCGCTGGATTAAAGTTTAGATAAACAGTTTTATAGATTTACAAGCGAATGACAGCGATCATCAATGATATAACACAGGATGGACTGTGGTTTAAGCATGGCTTTGATTGTGATGATGCACGGTCCACGAACATAAGGGTTACCATAACATGGAATGCATGCCAAGTGATCAATCAACAAGTGATTATTCGTGACACTACGTCTTCCAGACAAGGAAAGTGCTGAGGTATATAAAGTAAGCATGTTCACACTGTCACTCTATCTTCTCTGCTATACAAATTAGCTGCTAGCATACAATGAACTACTAAATTATGCTTACACTGTGCATAATCATCATCGATAATAGTAATCAAAGTTATCATATAGCTATCCACGAACTATCATGGTTTTACGCTCGCCGACACCTTCTTGGCCATGTGATTTTTCATTTCATTTGTTCTCCTTTGACTATTACAGCATGACATCGATTATCCGGCCGTCGATTATAAGGCCATTGATTATCCGGGTTCTCTGTTATCCGGACGTCGACTCGCTGATATATTTTTTAATGTTTTCATGTATTTTTAGTGCCAAATCTCAGTCAAAACATGTCAATGTCAGGCAGATAATCATGATATTTAGTAAATTGGTAGAAACAGGTGTATACCCCTATCATAGCATGATATACTAGAATGTACTCTATTTGAACATTCGGTCAATCGATTAGCCAGATGCCCGCCGGTACCGACGTGGCCGGATAATCGAGGTCTTACTGTAGTTATTTGAGGAAAAGAAATCCATTGTCTTTATGGCTCTAAAAGACGGATACATGAGGATGTATGATAATTCCATTTGATACATACCTTTCGTTCTGTCGCATTCTGTGATTTCATAGTTTTGTAATCTATTTTGTGCGAATGAGATATAGTGGACCTCATACGTCATAACTGCAACGCCCATTTTTGGTCGTCATACACGATACATTGCGAGAAGTATGATGGAAACATTAGAAGCGTGTTTGGATTAGACTTGAAGAAGCTTTTCATCACAAGAAGTTGACCAGTTGAGGAGAGTGTTTGCAGATCGCTTGAAGTACGGGGATGAGGAGGACAGTCTGTAGATAGGAGCATTATCTCATATACTCCAAAATAATCAGGCCACAAGATGTTAAAACCACCCTGTGGATTCGGACATGCTGTGAAGTGGACAAGAGTATGCATTGCTGCAGGTCATGCTAACACAAAACACAACATCTATATTCCACATGTAGTACCTTTCACTATATCATAGCTTCTCTTCCCCTGGCCTCCCCCTCATTCTCTCTCTCAACTCTATTTATTTTCTACTATATAGCCTCACACGTGTCTTTACCAACACTCTACTGACACTAGGCAGATAGTTGTGCAATAAAGTATTATCTATTTCTATATTTATGTGCTTATCACCGTGACACCTCTGCCTTATAAACATGCCTTTGAATATTTGTTTTGTAGAGTTTAACAGTGTGAACGCTCAGTGTGAACAAGATAAACATGTTCAGAAGTTTCTATATTGTATTAGTCTGTGTCAGATTAGAGCGTGCTTACAATTACGGAAGAAGAATAGATAGACACAATATAATATGTTGAAGAAGTGTATGTATACACGTGTTACTTTTGACTAAAATGAATATACCGTACCGTGTGTATTAAATGAAAGTCTTCTCCTTTTTATTCGATTATCTATTCTTTATGATTACACTGAAATCGATAATCCATAAGTGTAAAGTTTACGGTACTATTCATTAATAGACATTTTAGCACATTAAATCAACTGTAAATCAATCTTACCTAAATAAATTGAAATATTGCTGTTTTAGACAGATTTGGACTGTAATCTGTAATCTTTCCTTGTTGTCTCCGATTGATTATTGTTCGTGTTCTCTTATATATATATATATACATATATGTATATATATATATATATATATATATATATATACATATATATATATATATATATATATATATATATATATATATATGTATATATATATATATATATATATATATATATATATATGTGTATATATATATATATATATATATATATATATATGAGACAATCTGTCAGTTCCACCCCAATAATAATGGGTGCTGTTCGTTATTCCGAAGGTTCGTTTGATATTCCGAAGGGTGGTTATTCCGAAGGTTCGTTAATCCGAAATAAAATAGGGTCCGTAACGAACCTTCGGAATAACGAGCTTTGTTTCGATTTTGGATTAACGAACCTTCGGAATAACGAATCTTTGGAATAACGAAGCTTCGGAATAACGAACTGTAACCATAATAATTCTTCCTATCGAACAAGCGGGGGGGGGGGGGGGGTGAGCAATGAACCCTGACCCAACAAACCATGAACACAATATACCCCACTCCTCCCCCCACAGTTAAAAACGTTCCGCGCTGCATGCATGTAACGCCGGAATGAGCGAAAAATTCGAATTTATTGATCAATATGCTAATGCAGACGTTAGTGATTGGCAAGGGCAATGAAGGGTGGTAAGCTGTATAAACAAAGCTGTTATTATCCAAACACATTACGCCGTTATGTATTGGAGCGTTTAAACTCTTAAATCTCACGACATCTAGTGCAGAATCAAAATCATGTTGCCTTTTGAAATCAGCATTGCTATTTCATAGCAGTCTCATTGAGCATATAAATTAATTTGTGTACAAGCGGCTCTTGTCTCGAACATGAACATACAATACAGGGGATAGGTTTACTGGTCGACAAAGCTACAGAATTGACAAGCGTTTAAAAACACACTGTTCATAAAGAGGATAATTGAGTGATTGATTCAGCCTTTGCTTTTCCGGCTTTGAACAAAGTTCAGTATTTAATATATACATATATTTTTCGCACAACTATATTACTTCATTTACGGGTAATGGTTGTAAGTTCAATGGTGAAATATGTACATACGTTCAGTACTGTAGAACTCAAATAGATTGAGGCAGGAGGTAAAACAGGTAAATGAGATCACGAGTTAGAGGCTTTTTGAAGATTCTGCAAGTTAAATGAACAATTATCGTTATCATGGGCAGAATCGAGTCCAAACGAAAATGAAGTACTGGCAAAGCATGATAAAAAGGGGGATAAGGTTAAAAATGCAGCATTAGATCATAGAAAATGTTTTTTTTTTTTTTTTTTTTTTTTACTGGACTCGATGAGGAGGGTTAAAGGGAAATATCTCATACCATCCGTTTGCCAAACTCAAAAGATTGTTTGGATGAGACGTCACTGTGAGTTGGTTGACGCCTTCTTTAAGACGAACTCGTCTCGACGAAAGCTTGTTACTGGGGCGTGTGAGATATAGTACGGGGGAATTACTGCATCCTGCAATAATCATGGGAGTGTCGAGTACTGCGTGGAGCACGGCAAAATGGGCAGCGGAAAGAGACAGAAGAGAGAGAGGGAGGGGAATGGGAGGTGGTAAAGACAGGCGAAACAATTTGCAACGCCACGGCAATTGCTCACACGCCGTCCGTCCCCTTCGCGTGCTCGTATACAGACCGTGCATATCGGCATAATGACCATCTGGGGAGCTCGCTGAGGGACCTGCAGTTCGCGCGATGCTGGAACGCAGGAGACGGCACTCACCACTCACTCACTCACTCACTTTGTTGGTACCTTTTCCCGCCTCAGTTCGGCAGCGAGGTCGTCTGGTCTGAGCGCTCTTCACCCAACCCGAAAAGAGCACGGGTCTCAAGTCGGTAAGTGCGATAAGTTTAAGGTGGCGTAAGTTGGCGGCTTTCCCTAAAACTAATTTCTCCTTTTATATCGAAGTCATCTCTCTGATGGTAAGCTCATTCACGATGTTCCTGTCTTCTGAAGAGTGTTCGTCAGTCGTGTTGCGTTTGTAGCTTTTTATAACTGGGACACACTGTACTCTTTAATTACCCGCTGAGCTGAGGCATGCTCCGTAAGTTAAGTCCCTCTAACACCGTGAGCGGATTATCTTTGAATATATCGCGGGGAGCTGCTCGCGGTGCTCTGCGTTTTTATCCGTCTCCCCATCTCCATCTCCCTCTCTTCCTCATCCTCCGTCATTTTATTTCTCCCCTTGGCAATATCACGGGCGAGCAAAGTCTCTTTTGGGAACATTATCCGTCTGTACTTTCCTGAAATGTGTGAGGGGACTCTGACTGCAATTTATAGCTTCGACGTGTTTATGTCGGGTAAGTAGCCATGATCACGTATCGTATGGATTGTATACAGCCGTATCATTTTGCGTTTTTGTTTACTATTGCTTTCGGCTTTTAGGTGTCGCTGGTTGTGTGCGACCATGTGGTGTTAAGACCGTGTGAAAGAGACGACGATTAAACTCATCTGATATTGTTTCACACTGTCGGAGCAGTGTTAAGGGATATAGGCCTAAAGCTATATCAATGTTAAGACGACAAGAACTGAGCAAAACTTTATCTTGATTTTTAGTTCAATTGATACCTGTAATTGTTGAAGAAATGGCAATTTTGAAATACTCATGGTTTTCATTATGAATTCGTAATTTACACTGCCCATCAAAGAAGAATATATACTATGTACATGTTTAGCAGTTAAGTGTGATTGCTAGATTTGCTGAAAGCAAATTTGTAGCCTACCTGTGACTTGAAAAAAAAAAAGTGCTCTTCGCCTCTTGCCAAGCATTGTGTAGAATAAAATTGATTATTTGAATTTTTGAGAATGATGGTCTAGACAAATGTGGTAGAAGTGTAGGTAAATATATCAGATTGGTTCATTGTACCTCATTTTAGATAGCTGTTCTGATTTAAACCTTTAGCAAAACAATCCCCTCTGACTGATTGCTTGATAGCTTCTACACCAAAACCTGGTTTGGAAAGGACAAACTTCTACTGGAACAGTTTGGTTTGCAAATTATTGTTGGTAGTACTATGTAGTAATGATTAGCATATCGATGAAGATAATCTTATTAATGATAGTGATAATGATGAGGGTGACATTATATTATTATCAATGACATCTAAAATGATGAATATCATGCGTAATTATTCCTGGATGAATCAAAATCTACATTGATGATTAAAATAGATAATAGGATGAGACCAACAAGTAGGTGTACACATATTGCTTTTCCCTTTGCATATTTTAAAGATCAATTCACCATGTAAATATACACCCCCGGTCAAACATAAAATGTCTCCGACTACTACGATTTGACAACAATTTTACGGAGTGAAAGAAAAAAAATGTGCAAGGTAATTTTGCTGGCATTTAGCAGCTCAATGTTTTAGATATTATTTTCATACCATTGTGTGTGTGTGTGTGTGTGTGTGTGTGTGTGTGTGCGCGTGTGTGTGTGCACTTTTTCTATCACCAGCTCACTTAAATTTGATCAATGCGTAGTGTGTAGAAAGCCCATGATAGGTGATCAATATTCATCTCCGTCTTCAATGGGATCGCGAGCGGCCGACTTCCTGTCTATCGTTCCGTGAGAGGCACATAGTGCATTGACACTCAATATGGTCACGTGAGATGTTATAGTCATGTGAAATGTCACATGACTATCATTTTGTCTGAGATTACAGGCTGAGTCTGGTTATTTTGTAATAAGAAAAAACAAACAAGAAATCAATCAAGCATTAGAATTAATTCACTACATGTATGTGGAAATAATGACTGTTTCCTTGTCATTTCCAAGAAATATTGCGAATCAGAGAATCAAAATTCATGGTTTTGATAACATGAATAATACGTATCTAATTGTAAATCGTTGGATCTCAAATGAGAATCAAGATGTGGTAAAAATAAGTAGCAAAATTCATTTATACTCTTTAGGTATGTTTTGCTCTTTTTTCCCTCTGAAATCTATCTCCATTCTTGAAATCATATCTCCATTCTTGTAAAAAGAGTAATTCCATCATAGTAATTATGGTAAATATTGATTGAGTGATTAAATATATCATCATGTCATTTGTGACTGCTTTAAAAGGAAGTTGTAAAGACAGAACAGCTCTTTGAGTTACAATATCATCAGTAACTAAAATAGAAGCAAAAATGTTGTGTCCCAAAAGCATCATAGTGAGAGCTCATACTACACTACGTCTGATTCCAATATCAGGATGTAACGACTCATAACTCAGTAGCATTGACAACAACATTTTTTCTTTTTACCAGAGTTATATTGGTTTCTCGTTTAAAAATTCTTTTTGATAAAACATATCAAAAATTCCTCTAATAAGCTTTTGCTCATTCATTTTGACATATTTTTTTATTTTCCATTTTCTTTGACAAAAAAGACGGAAACTAAAAAAAAAAGAAGACATCAGCAACTGAATACCACTGCCTTTGAATTCATAGTATACAATTCAGAAGATTTAAATGTATTTTTATTCTATTTTATTACTGATGTAGATGTCTACATTGTAGATAATGATGTCAAGAAGAGCTTACTTCCCCCTTTAATCCCCGCGTGGAAACTGTGAAAGTGGCACATCATTACGTCGACGATCTCCTTTGACAATAACTCCGAAGGTGCCAATGTCATCGTCCAATATTAACGGCATGCTTCACTCGGATGTGGATGCCCCTCAAATTGGCTTTCCAGCTGCGTGCAAGCAATTCACTGTCCTGCGAATAATGCTATCCACAGTATAGTCAAAGGTAGCAATCACGCTACTTTTTTTTTATTCCTATCACATTCTACATTACTACAGCAGAATGATGTTTTACAGTCTCAGTATGTAATACATGTTCGGTATTTTGCATGAAATGACACATTTTGTGAAATAAACATTGCCATATGAAATATCGTGATAGAGACTGTCACTGTAGCAATAATGCGCATTAACATTTTTAACTATCTAGTGGGCTTTTTTTTTCTAAAGTCGGGTGGGATATCTCATCTTTAAAATTCGCTTTCTTCATTCGATTTCATTTGAAATAAAGATGAATATTATCACCTGCCCAAGAAAATTACACACACAAAAGCATAATGTTTTGAGCTGAGCAAGTGGAAATGTAGGTACACTATTTAAAGGAATGCGCAGAAACATTTTCAATGTTGGAAAGAAATCTCCTTATATGCTGTACTTTGTTAAGAACAAACATTCTGACTCATAAGAAGCAATAACAAAGATAACAGAAATGATTGCAAACCAAGCACACTAACCAAGAATTTATGCTCCCTTATGAGGTCTTATGATGTCTGTGCAGACTGCTGCTTAGATAACTAAGTGACATGGGAACCACACCTCAATGTAGACCTGCATAGGACCACGTGGTACAGTATATCCAAACCTCATTCCATATTCCTTCTCGCATTTTAGTTTGTTGAAGGGATTATACAGTTTTGGTTGAGATGGGGGGTTCAGATTTTAACTTTTTGCAAGATAATTAGAAACCACTTATGACATTTTAAAGGCCATACAATTCTAAGAGTAATTCAAAGTGTGATCGATGAAAATTGGTTTTGAAATGGCTAAGATATCTAAAAAATGAAGTAAAACAAAGTGGCCCTGATAAAAGTTGGGTCCCACCTTTTATCGGGAACTCTTTGTTTTTTGGATATCTCAACCATTTAAGAAAGTTTTCATGAAACTACAATAATTTGTATGCTCGTTCATATTTCATAAGATGTTTGTCATAAAAAAAAAAGTTGGAAGCCTGAAGCCCCATGTCAACAAAAGCTATACCATCCATTTAAAGTGAGATTTTAAGTACTATCTACTGGTGTGCCAGTCACACAAAGCCATGGTACCAGGGTCGGGAAATAGATGGAGAAGAAAAAATAAAAGCAAATTCATCCCTTATAGTCAGGCCTCTGGTTTGCCTATGGGCGATGGAATGAAGTCTATGTGTACATGGTCATGTGATTGGCAAAGAATTTAGTTCTATTCATTTCTACTGATTTATTTCATATATTTTTGCCCTCGGCAGAACTCCTAATGAAAACACAAGAGCCGTTGTATGCATTGTGGTATTGGTAACAAGAGTGCTTATCAAATTTCATGCAATTTGTCTAACTGACTACATAGCCTTCCAGGCCCTTATGACTTACAGAATGTTTGAAAAACCCGAGGGTCGTTTGGCATTTATAGTTATGATTACCAGTGCCTATTTTGTGAAGTTTGCTGAGGGCATTTTTCGTGGTTTAGGTACTCGTGATAGCTTTCTTTTACCAGTATGACATTCATTAATTTCACTGTTATGACTTAACTTAGCCTGTTTGGACAATGACTATGTTTTATATCAGTTTTACACAAAATATCTATGTGGGAATCACTTGGAATGTGCTTGATACAAAGAGGTCTAAATCAGCTCTTGACCATCAGTCAACCTATAGTTATTTAATTAGCAGGGACCAAAATAGATGGTCGATTTGTTTTGAAGTAGACCGTACTTTGTGTTTTCTATTTTCTGCCAGGGGATGAAAACAAAGAGCCATGTGTCATAATGTAAGAGATTCAACAAAGTTAGAAAATATTATAATTATAATTAGTATATATAAGATTATTATCTGAAACAATACTATATCAGCTGATTGTCATCACTAGTGAGTCATAGATGTCATCAAGATTTGGAAGGGAGGGTTGACACTATCAAAACATCTGATAGTATAAACATTTACCATCACATTCTTTACAGAGAATCTGTGGAAGGGAAATAGGTGGGTTATTCACAGCATGATAGCATCTTTGCTTATTTAAGGCCAAACAAGAGAACCTCCACATGTGACACACGATACTAACCGTGCATGTAATATACATGTTCGTCCAAGCTGTGATGGGCTTATACGTGGAAGAAACTCGCAACTTGCCTCGTTGACGAAGGCAGTTGTGCTCGGTTTTCAACACTGGGGAGGCAGATGAACAAACAAAAGCCTCCCACATTATATACACACTGGACTCGGTTTCCATCGTTTCTCTAGCCCTGGATGGCTTGGCTACATACTTGTTCCTATTGATGGAGGAGGTATTAGGTTTCCTGTGTATCAGAGGGAGATCCTCCAGCCTTTGAAAAAGTGTAAGAAAACATCCAAACCCTACAAGAAATAAAAAAGACAAGAGAAGACAAACTAATGGTGAGATGAAGCGGTCCGAGTGGTTGACTGTCACAGTCAGACTGCCTCAAAGTCCCCATCAATTTTTTGAAAGGCTAAAGGGCCTGCCACTCTTGAGGATTTTTATAAAGGCACAATGAGACAAGATGGCTGTCAACTTGCACTTAAAAGGATTGCGCAAGACACTCTCTGTGTGTGGTTCATCATTATCTATTTTCAGAAGATGACGAATGCATTTCTAATATATGAATGTGCCCTAGATCCCCCTTCCCTCCCCCAAGTCAACACTCGTGATATATGAATTGCCGCTATTACGATTATGATTGTGACGATGATGATGATGATGATGTTGATGTTGATTACTATTATTATTATTATTGTTATTATTATTATTATTATTATTATCATCATCATCATCATCATCATCATCATCATCATCATTATCGTCATTTTACTGGAGTTTGAGTGCATTTTCCTGCTTGCAATGTGTGATTGGAAGGTTTAAGTAATTTAACAGAAAACAGTGTCATTCACACAAAATATATAGTCAGACAATTCCGTATCTATAATATTATGCATTTTTAATCATACTCCAGCAAGTTCAAGTAACTGACTCTTTGTTGGTCAAAATATAGAAGAATAATATACAAAACTGGTGTGCAGTCATAGTAGAATGTACCAACATTCACTCAGTCTTAAAGCTGAACTTCTATTTACGAGATGTCTATGTCTGTACAATCTTTCTTGGCAAAGGTCTACGTTTACCATGAATTCTAAATTAGTTAATTCCTACTAATCTCTCTCCCACCTGACTACAATCAATTAATATCTGTAAACTACTTGCCAAATATCCTATCAAACTGACTTAGCTGGTCAAAATGTTGTGTACATATTGTATAACCACTGCAGATATAATTAGTCTTATTCTATCAGTGAACATATCACCATGTTACACCCGATCAGCACGTGTCAATTCGTACTATAGCTCACCTGCTGTTTATGAACTTAGGTATTGACATTGAGGACTAAGGTGTTCCTTTCTTTTGTTGTTGTTTCTGTGATTATTACGATGCTGGTCGTTTTAGTTTTACCACAAGATAGTAAGCTCTGAACAGAGGAGCATCCATGACTGTTCAGTTCACACTGGTCATGCCAAGAAAATTGAGACTGAAATATTTAACCAAGTTCTTTTCATTTTCTCTGAACGTTTAGAGTTTTAAGTGTCTTCAGCAAACACACACGATCAGCTCTGGTTTGTCAAAAGCCGATGCCTAAGCAAGACCACGTAATAAGTGCAGCAATGAGTTTATCACGTATAGATGTTGCAGACAACGAGTACTCGGTTTTTCTGAAATCATAACACCTGGGAATATAGCCGTGACTCAGAGAATAGTGTATCAAGAAAACACAGACGTGCACAATGCATTCTCAGGTAACTCCCTAAGTCTGCAGTAGGAGCATCCTTGTCACTTGGGATGTATACGGTGGGGGTGGGGTGGGGTGGAAAGGAGAAGAAGAGAGGATTATTTCTGTCTATTGAATTAGGAGCGCGAGTACTATGGAGTCACACTTAGTAACAGAAGCAAATTCATTCAATTTACCCTTGCCAGTGTAGCGTGTTTAAACATTAGAAACAAAACGCTCTGTGGAGAGGAAGAGGAAGGAGTTAACGGCTTACTCAGTCGACACGGGATACTCTGGCTACCGCTTGCTTGTATCGTCAAAAAAAGTGCCCCACATTTGCTGATAATCAGACGACTTAGCCTGGATTCAATGTCCTAAATGACTCGCGGCTCTACCCGAGGCAAGTTGTTTGATGATATCACATGTCTGCTTCTTCAGCAGGGGAGATTTTCACCTTTTTTTCTTTTCCAGAGATTTCTCCAATTTCAGTTCCATCGCAGTGGAAATGAGGGGAAGGATGGAAGAAGAGAGGAAGAGTTCTCGGGTGGAGATAATTACATGGCCCTATAGCAAATTTGCAGCCGTGTTGAACTGTTGATCAAATACCATTGGAGAGGTCTGGCCTCTCGGTCCTAGGTGATTGTGTCAATGTGAAGGGTTCGATGGCCATTGTGCAGCCCTAATGGCCCTATCTGTCTCTTGACAGTTGTGGTTAGACATGGTGATGAATAGATGATCCTTGAAAGGATGAATTAGAGACAGAAGGGATTCATTTATTATAAAATGCGATACATCAGAGTATTGCTCGGATGTAACAGTTTGCAGAATTTTTTTTTTCGCACTTCAGAGAACTGCAAGAAATTGTTGGGCATGGTTTTTCACTTCTGAAATGTTTATCCATTGGTAGGCCTGTGTGTGGCAGAAAGTACATGTGATATACGTTCTTATTGCATAGATATCATTCATTCTTAACAATGTGTGTCTGAGTTTTGATCCGTTTCCCTGTCTGACACACACACATACACACATTTATGCACACACACAAACATATACACACTTATACTCCCTCCCCTTCCTCCACCCTCCCCCTCTACTATTCTTCCGTAAAATCCCCCTCCATCTGCATAAAGTGCAAGCGCCCTCACATTGTGTCCCTAAACTCCCTTATAAGTCTGCCTTGTCGTCTCGATTTCAGCAGTGTTGAATCTTGAGCAGGCCCTTTATGCATGGGGCATGTGCGTAGGCGCTGATCGACAACTTGATCAGCAAAGGGAGAGGGAGGGGGGGGGGGGGGACCACCGGGGAGGGGCGTATGAGGTGATGGGAAGCCAATGTTGTGGAGGAGTTCTTTTTTTGGGGGGGGGGGAGGGCGGAGGCTGTGTGTATATATTACCAGTTGTTGATGCACATGCATTTAAAAGGGGACTTGCTTCCCTGCATTATGTCCAGAAAACAGAAGACAAGGTGTGTGTGTGTGAAATCAAATGATGAGTGAGAGATATATCCTCTCCTCGTTTTTAGTCAATGGTCTGAGAAACTGCCATACAGGAGTGTAGAGAATAAATATATGTCTTCATGAAGAAATGGGGACCAATTTCATGATCACCTCCAAATCTTAGCTGATATGTCGCAGCATCTGGCATCAAATTTGCCCTTAGCCCTTTTAAAAATTGAATCCCACCCTTTATCTTTCAATAAGAGATTTAAAATTTATTGCTTTCTCATTTTCTCTGCAACCAACACACAGTATACTTGCTTCTTGAAAGCAACAATTTCACAGAGAGTTTGCATTCGTATGGTTGTTTTTGGCATCCCCAATACCGCAAAGCATTATACACTTGGTATTGCCAATAAATGGTTGAATTGGCCCTGCATACCCAAAGGCAGTACTACCTTGTGCATCTGCAGTAGAAACTTCAGGCAGTGGTCCTCATGGGTTGCACCCCTTGTCTATGGTATACTTGATTGATGGGTCTAATTGTAAAATCTGTGGCGATTTCATATCAGAGGGAATTAATTAACCCTTTGTGTGTCCAAGTACATTTCATCAACAATCAGTATAAGATATAAAAATTTCGTCCAAAATTGACCTAGTTAGAAAGCCAACTCAGGTGTGGTAATGTGACCCTGTCCAACACTACAGAATGGCCATCGTGACATACAATAGGGATTATGGTGACGTGGTAATCTTTGGTTCCTGACAATCAGTTTTCTGACATTGGTTGCAATCCTCAAAGAAAGCACTCCAGTGTATGTGTGACAAGAGACTAAGCACAGAGGGGTTAAAGACAAGGCAACAGAATAGGCAAATTAACCTGAGGATAACATAATATTCATTGGGGCATCGTTTCGGGTTTTTATGTGATCTTTCTCAAGCAGAGTTTTTGTTATCAGAATAATTCAAATCCTCACATTGACAAAACAAAATGAGCTAGAATTTGCAAAGTAACATGGTCTGTTTTCAAGTGACGAAAGTGTTGTTGCTGTTTATAGATCGAGAGAGAACTGGTTGAGTTGTATTGTCGTCGGGTTTACCGATTTGCTGTCGCCTCGACCCAATTTGGCGTTAAAAGTCATTCGAGTCCCCGCATTCGAGTACTCGGCAAAGTGAAGTGTGCGTGTTTTTGTAAAACTACCGCCCTTACCATTGATTTTTGAAGCACATGGGGCCGGTATATCTCTTGACCGGGGTCCATTTTGACATGTGTTCGGAATGAGAAAGTGTTTATTACAGGACCCATTAGTCCATCAGATGCTGTGTTTGTCAATTCGAAGTGATAGCTGTATTAGAGTCGGTATTAAAGGATACATTAGTCCGGCACCTTATTGTGTGTCTGATTTGGGAGGGTAATTTGCAGAATGGATTACACCGCTGGAAGCGCGCCAACGACCTTGTTGGGACGGTGACATCCAGCACTAATATTCTCTCTCTCTCTATCACGTGGTGTGCCTCTCTCTGACTGACATTAGAGAGTGTCATTAAATCCTCATTCAAACGATCTCTATGCCTTCGATATTTTGGGAGACCAACTAAAGACATCCATGGCTTTTGTCCTGTACTACCCACGGACAGCTGACCGAAGTGCCATATATTCTGCAGGATGGAATAAAAAGTAAAAATGAAACCACCTTTTCATTCTAATCCATGACTGATGACCCACCATTAGTGATTTACTCCCACACGCAAAAGGCTCCTCGGGTAAGTTTGAGAGTGAAGAGTGAATGGGATGATAGGTGATGAGACAGAGTTGCAAAATTAATGAAGTCAACATAGATTATCACTTTAATGAAAGAAATGCCCACAGTGAACTGCGACACAATGTTTAGGATCCTTTACATTTTCTTGCTTTACCTGAAGCCCTTCACAACCCTAAAAGAGGAATGAACAGCACACTTTCTTCATACTGTGAACCTGCCTGAGATAACTATGTTATCACGCTACAGTGTTATAGCAAAAACGCTACCCTGGTTTTGTGTTGCTTTTTTGTATTTTTGTTTTTCTAGATTCACATTTGTAAATTGTTCATAGTATGCACGCATGCATAGATTTTCGAGTTACACGCTTGAAATCATGAGGAAAACCGATGCGTCACACTTACTTGACAGACGCTGCCATTTGTTACGAGCAGGTGGGTAAACTCGTGGGCATTTTACTCTCGCGTGTGGATGCACATGCAGCGTTGTCTTGAATCTCCCCAGTCTGTGACTAAATTTGGAGTGTCTCGCTATGTGCAGACTGAAAAGCGCAACCCTAGCTCTTGAGGTGAATGTGAAAACATTCACTTTAGAAGTAAACGCGGGGATGTCCTACACTTTAGGTAATTCCTGTGTTTGAACTATAGTAAACTTTCTCGCGGTTAAGATTTCTATCATGCATGAATGATTGAATAACGCATGATTGTCACACACTGGCATAGAATAGAAATTTAAGTTAAGAGATCATAATTTATGATGAAGGATGATAAAACACATCATAGTCGCCATCATTTGATTTTCAGTGTTGCATCATTAATTTTGTAGCATTTTCTTTCGTCCAGATAAATTAATCCTAGCCTGGATGGCGCCTGAACGGAGCCTGCAGAACAGGACCAATAATGTACACTTAATAGAAAATTTACTATTCACAAGTACAAGTATAGGATCTCACAGAAATTGGTCAGTTGAAATGACATAGTTGTATACGTACATTGGTTGTTTTTTTAATGGTGTCCACAGTAAATGAGATATGATTGATGGCGTATGAAAACATCTAGGATTAGTTATGCGTCCTGAACAAGGTAATACGTATTTCTACAGCCGATATGTTTGATGACCTAAGAGATTGCATCCTTGTGAGAGCAAAGACAGCGAGAGAATGAAAGAGAGAGACAGAGAGGGGGGGGGGGAGAGAAAGACAAATCAACAACTAAGTGACATTTAGTTGACTACCCCCATGAGACTGGTATCTGATGGCTGCACTTAAGTCACTTCCTTTGGGGGCACTTTTCTCTTGCTGCTTTTTACTTTTTTTTTTCCTCTTGTGGTTCCTTCGTTGGAGAACAGCATTTCATGACAGACGATGCCTCTTCTTTCATGCTTTTTTTTTCCTTGAATGACTTCTAAGAGAAAATGTCACGAAGTCCTTGTGGTTGAAATGAAGGCCTTCTGTCTATGTAGTGTGCTGTATATCTTTCTGTGCCTGCACACATGACAGCTCATTGTCAATTCTGCCAATGACCTTTCCTCCCCCCCTCCCCCACCCTTTACCACTACTATTCCAATCTCTATATATCCAGCTCAAGAGTCAGGTACAATGTATTTCTTTTTTATCTTTATGATCTTCTACCCCATCTCTCTCTCTATCCAAGGGTTTCATTAAAGTCAGGCATTTACTCCAATTTTCATTCTTTTGGTGCCCCTTGATTCTGAGATACCATCCCCACCCCAATCGCTATCGAAAAAACTCAAAACTGATGAATATTTTCCCCGATTTTTTACCCATGCTGTTCTTCCTGTCTCTCTGTTTATGGAGCCCATGGTAGCTTCATATCACTTATGTTCTATTCCCTGCTCCCACCCCCACAACTACTCTCATCACTTCTTACTTATCTCTAAATTTACATTTTGTTTTCAACGATAGCAGGCAGACGGCACTCACAATTCTTCTGGTTCCTCCTTCCCCTCCCCCCCCCCCCACCCACCACCATCACCTCCGAACCACTTAACCTACACCCAAGCTTTATCTATCCATCTCTAGACACACTAATTCTATACCTCTTCAGTGTTCTGCTCACCTTTCTGTTTCTTTCAAGAGTCATTTGATAGCTCTATACCGTACCTCCCGCCCAATGAATTCATCTCCATGTATAATCTCTATATTCCGTTTTGTGTCCTTCTCTACCTTCTATTTTCATTTAAGTTCAAAGTTTCACTTTTTATAATCTGCCATTCATAGTGAAACATTCGCTGTTCAATTCATCTCTGTTTGAAACCTTGTCCTTTTTCCTTCACGCTCAAAACTTCTGTTTCTGTCTATGAGCATCTGTCTTTCTTTCTTTTTCCTTTTTTTTTTATTCCAATAAATTGTATTTCTCCATTTTTCTCTCATGTCCCTTGCTCAAAACAAGTTAAATGAGTTCTAGTGATTCTCGGGTCAATAACATTGTTTTTGTTATTTTTATAATTATAATGTTTCTGATAGTGTCATCGTTGTCATTAACAGTGCTATAATCATCATAGTTTTCATCATAGTTGCTATCATGACCACTGTTTTGTCTGCGAATAGTATTATTACCATGATTATTTGGTATAATGTTGTCATTACGACCATTCTGTACATGAACAGAATTGTCATCAGTATTACTGTAATCGTTATCACTGTGATATATGAGCAATCATGATACAGTCAAATACACTCCATAAGATAGCTGCTTGATGAGAAATGAGAGAGAGTTCCAAGTGCAGTGTAAATTTTGAATGTACTACTGTAATAGAGCTGTCATAATGTCTGCTATATCTAGAAAGTCATGTTTGGATTCCCCCCCTCCTCCCTCCCCCCTCCTCCCCCCCCCCAAAAAAAAGAAAATTAAACCGAATACTTGCACCTGGTTTAAGTGCTAGATGTCAATCGCATCGAATTTAAGTCTACTTAATATCAATCATTGTATTAGAGTTGATTACCCCCATTGCTAGAAGCGGTACAAAGGAAGCAACTCATCGTCATATTGTGATATCTTCATTAGATGTGAAGTTTTTGCACTCTAGCGACTCTACTTCACAATCAATTCAGTGCGCTATAGAACATAGAGAGCGAGAGGGAGAAAGGGGGGGGGGAGAAAAAGAGAAATGTAAAAAAAAAAATGTTCTATATATTAGTTTGGAGCTTCCTGGAAGTTTGTGCTGAATATTGCAGGCACATGCTTCTAGCCTGGATCGTGGAATATGTTTTATGCTGCGGGCAACGAATGACACAGCGGTTTGGAGTACTGCATGTCTGAATTGGTATCAAATTTCCCTCGTTCAGTTTGAGACAGGGAAATTTCAGAGCAGTGACAGAATTTCCCCCCATCAATCACTGACTCTGCAGCGATAATCAAATTATCACATTATTTGATTAGTAGGTGCTGGCGTTGACATATCTTTAGGCATGGCAGTGCTTGAATCAACACGTTGGCAATGCCAGTTTAAGTCATTGTCAGTGAATAGAATATGCCGCATAAAGCTTTGAAGAAATGTGCATACAATGTATTCACACACAAATGTATATATTTCATCTCTCTCTCTCTCTCTCTCTCTCTCTCTCTCTTTGTCTCTCTCTCTATCGGCCTATAATAAATGATATAAATAATAATAATAATAATAATAATAATAATAATAATAATAACAATTATTATTATTTTCTTATTATTACTATTACTATTATCATCATCATCATTATCATCATCATTAGTTTGGGCCAATAGAATCGTTTAATTTGACATTTTGGAGATCCAAAACAGAAATGTGTTGGCCCGAAATGTACGGAAAGCAGAAGTTCATTTTGAATTTTAACTACCAGGCCACCGCTAATATCGAGCTCCATATATATGTATATATATATATATATATATATATATATATATATATATATATATGTTCATGAAGTCATTTGCCTAGTCGTTTGCTCGATACAGAATAGATGTTTATAAGAAAAAGAAAGCTATACATTTTGTATGCAGAGAGGAAGGGATGAACCTATTTTGGACAATACATTGTCTACATGTATTTATCAAACTTTATCTGTTTACCCAATATACGTAGAAACATAATATTTGCATGCACATAACAAATACATCAAAGGGGAATACTTCCAGATGAAAGGAGACACTGCAATGTTTATTGATGTGAACTGTTCTGACTAGTAGAAAGATGGATTTGTCGAATTGGGATGTTTACGTATCTGCAGTTGCTAGTAGTCTCGTAGGGAACATGTTGAACAACTAGATGAGAAACTATCAAGTGTGAGAATTGTTGTACCACTCTTTTAATCCTTAAAATGCTAGTGTTTCTTGAAGGACGTGCCTGAAACTTTTCCAAATCCGGGAAAGACTGTATTTTGTTTGACTAAACATTTCAAGTCAGACTGAGATTGTTATGTCATGGATGTTCCCACATGATGCAAGTGATGAAGGAATGACGCAAACGCAAACTTAGCCATTATCTAACTGATCTATTTGTGTAATAGATCTACTGATCTACTAGTATTTGTGTAATAGACATACTTTTGGGGACTGTTACCATAAATATGTTTTTTTTTATGGATATTGGCAGAACTACCTTGAATTACCTCATTTTGAAAATCTTCAAAAATCATGGCTATTATGTGAGCTCTCCGAGTTAGCTCTATGTCACCTGTGCTTCATCCATTCAAGCTCTTGCCTCGCGGCACCCTTTAACGTATTTATTGAGTGGGTTGCATGCATGAGGGTGGGGGAGGGGGGGCAAATGCATTGTGCAGTCAGTGCAAAGGAATAGGATAAAATGCCATTAAGGGTGTATGTTGACTTCTTATATTGCCCTGTTCTCCTGTGAATCAGAGGGGTAAGACACAGAGCAGCTCATGTGCCGCAGGACCCGCGCAAGGCCATATGTTTGCGCCGTCTCATTAGGGCAGTGATTACATTCGGGAAAGGAGTCCCGTATTAGAATCCCTTTCTTGGCACACCCTTCTGCACTCCGTCAGAGACTCCAACTCCCCCATTTTAGGCGGGAGATCTCTCGCTTTAATGACATTTTCTCAAAATCTCCCACAACTCCTGTTAGAGTTGGAAATATTCCCGCTCTAGCCATGTGTCTTCAGCTTATTATGTACATTTATTTTCTCGAGTGAAAATGTAGCTTTCTCCCGCCCAACTGTAGTTCTGGCATAGTCTTCAACAATAAGGCTAAGACAGGGGCAGATCTAGCTTTTTACGAAGAGGGGGGGGGGAGGGGTGGGGTTCAGTTTGAGCAATGGCAAGCAAAAAAAAAAAATCATTAAAAAAGTTTTCACACTTTGTGCTACCATTTCTTTACCAACATCTGCTGACAAGCAAAAAAAAAAAAGTCTTCACATTTTTTTTGCTACCACTTTTCTGCTGTACTAACAAGCAAAAAAAAAAAGGAAAAAAAAAGGATGAAAAGCTGGGGGGGGGGGGGGGAGTGGGTTACCCCCTAACACCCTCCGTAGATCCTCCACTGTAAGAAAGCACGAGAGAACATTTTTCTATCCGTAGAACTTCTAGGCCAGGGCAAAAGGAACGTGTACACATTAATATTGTGTGCATGTTCATGAGATCAGAGTCTCCAGTTTGTTAGAGCGTCTATAGGCGGGAGAATCCCCCGTTTAAGAGATGTTTATGGTTGCAGTCTCTGTTCTAGAAATACATCTCCCCTTTGGTTATTTCAGTACATTATAGTCTTATTCTTTTTATTTATCTTCACTGTAATTCACATCTTTTTTTTTTAGTGTGTGTGGGGGGGGGGTGGGGGACTTTGTGCGTTTTTATAGTTTTATACTTTTTTAAGTTTACTGCCTAGCATGTGCAGTCTCTCACTTTATACCCCATAGGTCACTCTACATGACTTTAGTCTTTCTTTTGTGGTCCATCATGTAACTATATTTCTTTTACTGTTTAGTCTCCACTTTTGTTCATACCTTTATCTGTCTATTTCTGTCCCTTGCTTTTTTTCTCACTCCCTAATCCTC
This sequence comes from Diadema setosum, assembly GCF_964275005.1. Taxonomy (NCBI): domain Eukaryota; kingdom Metazoa; phylum Echinodermata; class Echinoidea; order Diadematoida; family Diadematidae; genus Diadema; species Diadema setosum. The sequence goes on along the minus strand of NC_092693.1, from coordinate 10,833,206 downwards.
CCTCTTTATACACCTCACATTTCCCTTCTATTATAGCGTCGATGTATACAGACTTGTGGTAATGAGTGTGGGATTTGTACTCGGCAACCACACCCAGACCTAGGGAGAATCACTGCTAGCAAGTTTTGTGGAACGGAATGACTTAGAATGGCATTTCCATGCTCGTAGAATCCTATTCATCTTTTTGTTTTGCTTTGCAGATATATTCTTAATCAAGCTTTGTCACGATCAGGGCTGGATGTGTCACACTGGAAGCACCAAATGTAGAAAAGTGGAAGTCTCTTTGGCTGTTTGATGTACCCCCTGACCTTTGATATGATACGTGTATCTAGATAAATAATCTTCGAGAAAAGCTGCCGGAGGGACTCTAGTTTATCTCGCTGAAAGGAAGACGGGGCAGAATGCCTACTATTGGTATGCCAGTTAATTCCTTATGATTAGAAGTAGATGTAATTCTACTTTCAATTTTGAACAGTAGAGAATGCAGCATGTTTCCCTACATGCATCTGACACAATCAGGCATAATGATCAGGAAAAATATTGTTATAATTAGAAATTGATGTTATTCTACTTTCAATTTTCTACAGTACAGAACGCAGCACGTTTTCTAATGTGTTAAGAGAGTGAAGAATATGTGTACCTATATGTGCTTGTTGTTTATTGTCTGTATTTATCATCACTCAGACATATTTGAAAAAAAAATGCCTTTTAGGGTGTCTATGAAATAAGAAAATATTTCTAGTTGTCACATTGGATTTTGACAATAATACATTCATTTTTCTTCCAGTGTCACTGTTGTGTATAATCGAATTTGTTTAGTGATGGTTTGTTTTGTTTGATACAGTATACAAGGAGTTTGTTTGTTTTTGTTTTTGTTTTTTCTGTTGAGAACTTGACTCTGCAGGTAGTTCATTGCTCCTTTTGCTATGATGACATTTTGAGAGGACGGCGCAATTTCCCCCGCTCCTGACTGTCAGCTGAAGGATGTAAAATCCCCTCCCAAGCTTAAATGTAGCATGAAACTGCTGAAAGTGATTGAAATGTGCCCACACCATTCACTCCAGGGCCCTGCGGCATCCAAACTGCCGTCCGCCCCCGCAAAATAGCTGACACAACTGCCTGATTGGAGAGCGTTTGGTTCAGTGCGCCCCGAAAGTTAGCTATATCCATTTCTCCCATCAGTGCCCGGAAATGAATGACAATTTATGGATAGCTTTTCAGCTTGAATCAAACTAGCGGTTCCCACCGATTCGCATTGATTTTTTGCCCGCCTGGATTGCAACGGCGTGGACTGTCGGACGATCTGCTGTCACGCAGAAAATTAGAACAGAACTGATATGCAATTCTAGAGTGTCCCTTCTTTTCACTCCTGTTTCCCTGCAGCAGTTCTTCCTGTCTGTCTGTCTCTCTACTTTCTATCTATCTATCTATCTATCTATCTATATATCTATCTATCTATCTATCTATCTATCCATTTATCTATACATCTATCTATCTACAAATTGTTTTATACGGATATCACTTTTCTTTTCCCTGGCATTTCCTTTCAACCGCACGTTCACTTTGCTCAGCAGGCTTCATTTCCTCACAAGATAAAAGCGTGTTTTCCGCCTCTGTTCCTTCTCCCAAATCTCCTGATTGTGTCCAAGTTCTCCTTCCTCTAGCCTGGTTTATCTTTGCCTTCGAGAGTTTGGGAAAAACAATTTCGTATTATTTGTTTCAACTTTCCCTTTGCTCTCCGATACCCCGTATATCATTTTCTTCCTGTTTTCTTGTTTAATCCGAATCCTTTTCTTCTTTCCAACGTAGCAAATATTGTTTCAACTGTGTAAGTGGTGGCCGAGTTCAGTTGCTATGGGTAACTGTAGGTTTCATAGCTCTCTCAGCAAGAGCTTACTTGAGCCATTGCAATCAGGTTTTGCATCTGTCATGTATCATCCATCACGTGTCATCTCTTACATGTATCTTTCTAACATTTTCCTCTTCTTGTTTTTAAAACCCTTGTCAGAGTTTGGCCATGTTTTTTGAAGAAATCGTTTCTTTGGGTCAGCTTATATTATAAAGCTATTACTCAAATGATTTTTCTCCATTTTGTTGTTTTTGTTTTCTTTGGGGGGGGGGGGAGGGCGGGGGGGGGGGGGAGGAGACAGTACCCCAGAGAGCGAAAGCTGTGTAGCTCGCAATATTGTCCAGATGAACCAAAAAACAACCAAGCAATTCTTTTTTCAAATATTTTCGAACGTAACAACTACCTTTCCACCCATTAAGTGTGATTGTGCTCGGCCAATGGATTCCCTTGCATCAGTTAAACAAGAGTTCAAAAACATATATTTTTGTTTTAATTCAAACATTTAAAAAAATAAAAAGTTAAGGGGGATCCTTTTTGAATACTTAAAAAACTTCATATTTTACTATTATGTGCATGTTCAAAATTTACTTGCCATTTTCAGGATTCTTTTATGTCATTCAAGGCATTAAAAGGTATTCATGCCAATTATGTGACACATATGTTAGCCAAAGAATGGAGATCTCAAAACAGGGTCCTCGAGTATCCAAGCATTCGTAATTACAACATCTTCTCTAGATGAAAAAAAAAGTAGTACATGGCTTCTTTTTCATATTTTTTTTTTGTGTAAGTGTACATGAAAGATGTTCATGGTAATTCGAGGGATGCCCAGAGGAAGCTAGCAAAGGTAACCAAGGGAATACGAACTCAATCACTATCTCTTGAATTTGATAAGCATGTTTTGCAGCAATCATCCATTGGAAATGCAAAATTGCAGTGAATAAAATATGATAAAATATATATGTTCATCAAAGTGGTGCCTCGGGGAATTTCTCTACAGATCCAAACCCTAGATTGCAAGCGTTATTATATTCCTCTATATTGAAGTAATATGAATATGTTGTACACTGTAAAGACATTATTATAAGTATGTTACACTTTTTATTGTTGTTGACAGTTGGTCCCTTAGGAGAATACAATTGAGAAATTGGGTAGGGGGATTGGGAATGCCTCAAACTGCTCTTGAAGTACCCAACCCCCCAGTTTGTGTAGCAGAGTGTCAGTGAACAGTTTCTTCACTCTGTTTGTCTTGTTTCTCTCTCTACAGATGAATGGACCCGGCAGGGCATGATGTGTCATAACAGATGGCAAGAAGTTCGCCTTCCCATCATTCCATTCTTTTGTCACTCCAACTGACTTCCCGCTGCCCAGGACTTCCCATTGGTCAACCCCTTGCGGCTGCACAGCAAGATGGCTGTCACCTGGCAGGACTTTACGGTCTTTGGGTCTTTCATGTTCTTTATCGCCATCGGCTGGACGTTCAAGGAGAGCTACGTCAAGTTCACGCGCTACCGCACGGACAAGTCGGAAGTTGAGGAGGAGATGGAGGGTGTGATGATTGAGCAGTGCTTCAAGAGATCCTGGATTGAGGGGGTCATGGTTGCCACCAGTGTTACCGTCATCCTCCTTATCGAGATGTTGCCACACATTGAGAAAGGTAACACCAAGATGGATGAAGAAGCACGCTGGTTTGTCTACGTGGTGTGGCTGCCTTACGCGCTGTACAGCGTGGTTCTTCTCTCCTGCGACTTCTACAAGACGTGGATGCGGATATGGATCAAACCATGCATTCTCCTTGCCTTGCTGTGTGAGTACGCCCTGATGGCAGCCCACCTCGGGGGCCTACCGGCGAGTGTGGACAAGTGCATGTACACGCCCGTGTGCACCATGATCTACTTCTCCGCCATGGTGGTGGTAGGAGAACTGCTGGTACCGGAACTCGACCAGCTGGCGTGGCTGCGGTGCGGCTGCTCGCTGGTGCAGGGCACGTGGCTGGTGCAGATCGGTTGCACCCTCAGCATGACGGGGCGCGAGTGGCGCCGAGAGGAGGGCATTGGCCTCACCATCTTTGTGCTCTTTCTCTGGCACTGCATCCTGGCGTGGATCGTCATCCGAGTCCTGAGGAGGACCGTTAAGGTAGTGACCACATCCAGGCCAAACATGGACAATGCCTGGGAGTACTTTGACCTCTATAGCGACGATGAGGATGACTTCTACTACACCACAAAGGCGACAAAGCAGCACATGGGATGGATGCAAGAGGGAGGCATCCAGCTGACTCACGAACAAGTACTCGCCCTAGGATGGAGAGCAGACTTTGCTTCACTCTCGTGACGAAAGCCCCGTATGCCCTGCAAAAATCCCCAGTATCTTTCACTTTATATTTTCTACCATATGTACCAAAAGAAGATTCAAAAGTGTGAGTGAACGGGTGTAGTGTGTGCGTGTGTGTGTGTGTGTGTGTGTGTGTGTGTGTTTGTAACTTTGCTTACACCTGTCATTACTTTGTCTGCAGTATGTTGTTGTAATCACTGTTCTCAAGAAATTAAGCCTTCAAATTCATGAAATTTACGTCGATGTAGGTTAGGGCAGTTTGTCAATCAGTTGGGTTAGGGTTAGTGGCCACGTCATCATCAATTTTGTCCGCGTCATCATCATGTTTTGTTTTTATCTTGTTTGATTTGGTTTTCTGCCCCCCCCCCCCACCATCTGCTCGTACTTTATGACAATAGCTTTCCAGCAGCATTCTTCTATATCGCTCCATCTGAAATGGTTGTCTTTCTCACCTTATTGTCAAGATTACTGGATGAAATAGTGTGGCAGCATACGCGGCTGTGTGTAAAGGGCAAATGGTCAAGAAACGCACCTAAACTGTGTGTCCCCAATCTCCCCTCCTAGAAGAATGCGACTTTAAGATGTAATCGAAATCTGAGCCTGTTCAATTGTGAATATTTCAGGGGGTAAATTTTCTGTTACACTCGAAAATTGCGGTGCCACGGTGTGTTCATGGTATTGTTTCCCGATAAGAGACAGCTGCGCATCCCACGCGACAAGATGGTGCATTTCAAACACGGCATACCCCCTTCTCTCTTGAACTCGGCAGCTGCCATATTACAGACACGCAGCCAAACTGGAACACAATACCAAGCGGAATAAATTTCCCTTAGTGGAATCAGGCGCAAGAGGGGCCCCCTGAAATCTATTCCAGAGTCAATGCATGCGGGTCATTCTCCCGTGACAAGATTCTGGCGTACGTTCTTCCATCTATCAATTTAAGGGCAATTCGGTGAGGGATTTGGGAGCAACAATGGCATATTTTCCTCCCATATATATCCACTAGAACATGATACCTATCCAGCATGATAAGGATAAACAAAGACTGACATCCAGTACTAGGAGCAGTGATCATGTGACTGATATTTTTAGTCATGACACCTGTTTTGACGCCGTGTATTTTTTTTAAAACTCTCACTAAGCATGGATTTACTGATGTACTTCTTTTAAAGTCTATTAACAAGTCTTGACCAATCATGAAAGGCGAAAACCCCCAACAACCACATCAGGAGCACTCTATTGCGACGCATATGTGACATCATAGAAGCAACAAGAAGCTGTTCGAGTTCGTGTCAGATCTTGCAATGATTAATAACATGATGATTTGATGCTCTAAACAGAGAAAAATAAATCAAAATGAATGATGGAAAATGTAACAAGTAGGAATGCTTCTTTTATAGGGAATTAGAGCTTTGAAAGCTCAGAGCCTATTCAGCCAGTGGATCACTCTGTCTAGATGGTGGAATGAAGAGGGGATTTAAATCTCCATGGCAACCTTTCTAAAGGGATTATTAGATTAGAGTCATTATCTATCATTTGCACGTGAAACAAAAACCCAGCTTTAGTGCTTCAAAATAGTTCTGAAATGTGAGTTAGGGATAGAAACAACCAATGTAAAAAATCTAATCAGTATAATCAATGTTAAGTATTGTTAAATATACAACATTTAACAATAGTTATAATACGTAAGATTGTTTCTGGACTAAAACGTCTACAGTTATGGTTTAGTGGGGAAATAGTTATATCTCCGTATATTTTAGGCTTTATTACAAATTTTTATATGGTAGGCTGTTTGGTGATACAACTGACCTACATGTATGCATCAATTTATGCTAACTCGAACATTTTTAAAATCACTGCTCCCAAAGGTAAACTACCTTTAACCTAAAACACGAACATCATTTTATCCATGATTATGTCAAAGTATCAAAGCTATAGTGCTCACTGTTTGAAATGTACATTTTCATATACTTCGTAGGCGGAACATGAAAATAACAATGAGACAGAAAACGTGAACAAAAAAGTCCCACTGCGTTTAACTGATCTTATATACATACAACGTGAATTCATTCTTTTTTTAAAGCATACTACATTAATCTTGTGGGCACCATGGATATTTCATAATGATTTAGACAATAGGTTATGCCTGCATTTTCTTTTTTTTTATAAATGCTAGATTAATGCTTGAAAAGTGACAATGAATCATATTTTCCTCTCATAATAGATTAATAGCTACCAAAAGATATAGATTCAGTGGAACGACAATATGTTGAGGACATGATGATATTTACAAAGTAATTATGATATTAAGACATTTAGAATACAAGAAACATTACTCTCCATACTTAAATACAAATTATAATCACCAGGCGTTTTCATAGGGTGTAAGAATATTTACATTGTCAGCTGTAATTGACTATTCATGCTTTTTGAACTTATTCATAGCACTGTCGATTAAGGCAAGCATTGGTGTATTAAGTCCTAAGTCAAATATAACTGCAATGCTATTGATGTGCTATATCTATCACTTAAAGGTGGGTGTGAGTCAGGAACTGATTCAATAGGATTTGTATGTTTGGGAGTGTGTGTGTGTGTGTGTGTGTGTACGAATGTGTGTCATTTGTCACAGTTAGATGCATTTTGAATCGAAATCAGACTAAATGCAAACCTTCTTCTCTTTATATTTTCAGCACAGTCCACGAACCATTTTCATTTCTGTCTTCGACCATTTTAAAGGGGAATTCCAAAGGATTTTCATGATTTAACATCATAGTACATAAATCAATAGTGTCATGCATGGATTTGTGGAATTTATTGTGGTCCTTGAGATAATAAACCAATATCCTGAAAAACCCCAAACAAATTACACTGAACGAGGATGATGTGGGAGGCTCTTATACTCCAGTAATGTACAGCGATGTAATTCCATTACCATACCACTTGCTTAACAACTTCACCTGTGTAGAATTTATTCATGCTTTCATCTTTTGTTCTGTTTCCTTGAGCCCCAACTCATGCATTCTTATATGAAGCTGCTTTGTCATCATGAAGCTGCTTTGTCATCATCCTCATTTATTGTGATCTTTCTTTTATACATTTTGAAAACATTCTCATTTCTTACCGCAATCATTGTAAATTTTGAAGCTTATATACCCAGTATATGCAAGGAGGTTTAAGAGATGGAGTTCCAACTGGCTCTAATTATTCGGTTGTCAGTTTTCTATTACTGTACAAAAGAATTCCACGGCCGCATTTGTGCCTTTGATGATCGGGGTTCGATGCCGCCGTCCTGCTGCGAAATCCGATGATTTATTGTGAACGTTAATATAATGTTATCCATATTTTGCTTGTTTATTTATAGAATGAAATGGGATCTCACTTATCTTATCGATAAGCATATAAAATTAAAATCAATCCCATCTAGAAATATGTGCAAAAGTGCAAATCAGAGTTGAATCATGTGAAAGCGTTTAAAACTGTACCCTCCGGAAAGCCGGTTTCATCAGTTTTCCACTTAATTCCGACTAATAAAACTGATATGGAATAATCTTCTCGTATAATTTCCTTTTGATAGATATATCAGATTAGTACCCGGGCATGCTTAGTCGAGTAATTTTCATTTTTATTTCATCATTTTTTTTTTTCAATTTCTATTCGCGCATCCCCATCACGAAAACATATCTTCCTTAGAAATTTTCTGGTGATATATGCAATGAGACACAAGTCATTTGCCTTCCTATCTGGGCGGCAGGTCCAGTTTGGCACATTTTATCATTTGCGGGTGGCGGCATCAAAAAGATGGGTTCAAAGGAAACAAGACAGTTGTGACTCCATGCTCTTGAACCCCCTTGGTGTAACCAATTTGTGTATGTTTAAATGCTAAAGTCTGAAGATTATCAAGAAGTCTCCTCTAAGTCTAACATTAAAATCACTTGTAACCCATGAGTTTCATCGTGCAGAAACCGTGTGCATGTTTCACATGCTGCAATAAGATAGGTCTGATCAGTGCTCAAGACTTTGATATATAATTGCCATTATTTTGCTTGTTGATGTTTTTTATTCATCATAAACTGTTTGCCAGGATTTTTCTTCAGTTTGATCTGGAAACCAATCCTCACGAAGAATAAAATAATTAAACCATAAGAAAATGAAACCATTCCAATCAAAAAGAATGAAACAAATGAATGCCGTAGTGATTTTCTTTTTAATCAAAGAAATGTGCATGTGATTCATTCAATAGTCAGAAAAAAAAATAAAGCACGTGTCATAATCATAAATTTCTGAAGTTTTTGCAGATACTTGTGATGGTAAGATTTTCCATGTGAATGTTTGAAAGCTGGGGTGGGGGGATCAAGGGCAAATGATAGCCCCCCCCCCCCCCTTCTCAGACCCTGGATAGACAGACATTTATTTTCCTTAAACAACAGGGAGCAAAGAGGATCAGGCAGGAGATATCTTTCATCATGTGGGATGGATGAATCTTTGAAAATGGCCTCAGGTTGACACGTGAGATAATTAACTGTCATTCAAACGGTCACATCTTTTCATTATTCGTTCAATTTTTGCTCAGTTTTCAGTTACCTGCTTCTTTAACACATCGAGCTTCATAACTTTCTTCTGGTCTGTTTCCCATCAAGTCATGAATAAATCAGCTATCAAATCCTTCTGAGCTTTTACTCGAGCAATAAATTGTTATATTCATTTGCATTGAATATAAAACTGTACTCTGTTGAACATTTTTCTTCTCATGTGCCTGCATTTTGTATTTCCTTGGTTTTGTTATGGCATATTTGGATTAACAGGACTGTTCTGTGATTGACATCGATATGTATAGTTTCTGTACTAAAACAATTTATGATAAAATACAGTATGACACATTACTAAAACAATAGAAGAGAAGAATTTAAAGATTCCTACTTCTTTATGTAATGTGTGTTTTGCTCTAGTAGTCATCTGGCTACCTTAATCGCTGTTTTTATCTTAAACGTGTTGAATGTTCGCCACAGTTTAGTATCATAGTGATTGCAACTTGTGGTTTCTTTGTTTGAAATATGTTCTATATAATTTCTCTACATTTGTATTTTCTATGGTGTAAGATTTATGTTCGTCAGCAAATGTGATTTTTAAGGTTATATTAGTATTGTGCAAGTGTTTTATTTTCCCTGATATTTTAACTTGACATTACATAATTCGTTTCATTCGTACTGTCATCATTTAAAGATTCTGACTGCACCTCACTGTACTTTTTTTTTTTTCAAATCCATTCAGGGGTAAGTAAAAGAAGAAAATATAATTTCATGGTGAAATATATTTCATAGTGAAACATTTCATCATGCGGACACACGTGATGTAAACTGTACTGCATTACTGTCATTGCTATTGCCAAATCTAGTGTAATTTGAGAAAAAAAAATCAGCTAAGATATTGTCAAGTACATTGACCTGTTGATTGCTGCATTCAAATTACATGTATAATTACAGCCTTCCCAACAATGGATTGTCCTGGCATGTCAACAAATGTTATGTCAAAAGTGGACTACAAGTCTTAGAATGTATTCAATATTAACAAATCGACTGGATGATCTGATAATACCCTTTAAGGTCCTCAGGAGAAAACACTACACAAATGTGAATGTGTTAATTCACTCACTCTTCAAGGTCCTCCTGTTCAGCATTTTCTTTTTTAATAGAAAAGATGACTTTTCCTGAGGATACGTGAAATCGGAGTAGTTTCTATTGGCAGACACCTGCAGATTTGTGAGATTTCTTTTTTTTTAACATTATTACAAAATAAAATGCATAACCCAACCAAGGAAGGTGTTGTTTTATTTTCCCCTTGTCTGCACCTCGCTTGCATTCATTTTTCATTGCATTGTGTACAACGATTAAACATTCTAAGTTTTGGTTATTGAAGAACAATAGAAATGAAATGAAACCAAGTATAGTGGTTTCCATGCCTTTATAGAGAAGAAATGAACTCCAAAAATTCATAAATTTCATAAAACAGATAAAAATCCCTGCAGGAGAGTCCAAAAATGATCAAAATCGGATAGGAAGTAAGGAAGTTATGGCATTCTGAAACTTCTTTTCTTTTCTTTTTTTTTTTCGGAAAGCACTTCTTTTTCGATTCTCGTTATGAAACTTTTAATTAGCAAGTTGTGATGCTCTCACAATTTCTTATTTATTTCATATACAGAAATGGCAAAAAGCTCATATTACAGCCGTATAAATCCAAAACTTGCCTTAAAACGACCGAAAATAAAAAATAAAAAATTGTTACCTCTGATATATTTTAGTATGGGAATATACGTTTACCTGTATTAAAGAACAATTTCCCCAAATTTCTTATTATAACATACGTAAAGATTGTGAGGGTAGGACATCATCAACTCGCTTAATTGCATATCCATAAGGACTGGTCAAGAAATGTTTCCCGAAAAAGAAATGTGAAATTTCAAAATGTCATATCTTCCTTGTTTCTTATCCGATTTTGGTCATTTTTGAACGTTCTGTAGAGATTTTTTTCTCTTTCTTTGGTAGCTTATCTATTTTTGGGGTGGCTTTCCTCTTTAAACTGTCAGAGCATGATGTAAGGGTATAGCTACTTTCCACTCGTGAAGCATATAAGACGCTTCAAACAAAATCACGTCTGAGGTTCAATTACGGAGGGGAGTCAGAGAGAGAGGGAGTAAAAAAAAACAGGGGCTTGGGATGATGGCGTTAGTGCCAAAGTATAGATGCATGTCATAGTAAAAGTACGTTCTCCTCCACGGGTTTTATCTGTGAAGTAGGCCAGCCTAGCCTGGCCTCTTACACGATGGAAAGGGAAATACTTGGTGCAGTGTACTTTCAACTTGCAGAGTACACTGGAGGTGACAGGCTGAGTTGTGAATGCAGTATTCCTGTTTTTATAAGTGAAATACATTTATTGAAAACTTACGATAATGATGGATGCAAAAAGTAACGAAAAACCACTCCTGCGGTGTGTGATGTAAGGCGGACTCGTTATAGTGGAATACGAGAGCTAGCGCGCCCAAATCCTTGGTTACAATCGTGAGAAATTTCATCTTCTTGACAGCGTATTCATTTGTGTAGGCTCTAACGAACTTTAGAATCTATATCCTTCTGGTGCTTGTAGAGAAGATAATCTGCAATCGTTGAAACGGGGACGGTAATCCCCACCGCCCCCAGAAAAAACGGTAATTCCTGAGTCATGCATTGCAAAAGATATGCTCAAGATAGCATTTCAAGAATGGTATGTAAACTCGTTAAAAAGATTTTGGTACAGTTGAAGCTAGAAATTAATGTTTAGTGTGTCTGAGAAGTGACTTCGAAAGAAAAAAAGTCTCCTTGTTTTGTACAGGGCCAAGTTATAAAACTTCGAACTATGTTTCTTGTGATTTTACTGCAGATGGAAGAAAAGCAACATTCATCCACTTCTTCTCTAGATGCACTTTGTCTTTCTCTTTGTGTGTGTGTGTGTGTGTAAAAAAAAAAGTGTGTGTGTGTGTGTGTGTGTGTGTTTTAATCTTAACCCAACAGGCAGTGAGGATGGTACGGTACCTGAAATAAAAAATCATGATTGGTGCAGTATACCGGCGCCTCAAAGGTGACACCGATCATGATGCTCAAATCCCCTTGGTGTCTCCTATATACTATTCGTATAAATATTCACTGCCTCAGATCTATAGATTCGAGTCAACTCGTACACTGACGGAGAAGACGTGAATGAAGGCGCACTCATTACTGTGTCTTGGCGGTACGTGATTACACATGAACCATTTCTGAATGTATGCGCGGTCCGTCGGCATTTTGGCAAAGCTGTCACTGTCGTCGAAAATCACTTGCAGCCATTAAGCTTTTTCTTTCCGCGAGAATAACGAACAACTCAACTTGGTTCAGCTTGATGGTTGCTTAAAATCCCTACAAGCTTCCTCCCCCACCCCATGTTGATTCTCTGTAGATTAAAGGTTGAGAAATCAGCTATTTCATGGAGCCAGCTCCATGGCTATACATCACGGAGTGACCAGCCTCTATATAATCTTAACTATAGACCTTTCCACTATCACTTACGATGCGGGCACATTTTTTCCCCCAAACGCCAATCAAAAGCCGACGAGATGATTATGTAAAAGAAAGAAAGAAAAAACAGTGTGCAGTATAGATTGACATGGCCCCAACGGATTCTGAGTGTGTCAGGTAGCAAACACCTTACCATCTGTGTTAGTCGTATGGTGACCCGACTACACGGAGTGCCTGTCAAGAGGAGCTATAGTTCCAACGTCTCTGACGAGTGTCAATTACGGTTTTAAAGGAAATAGTATGGTCCTTCCCTGCGAAGGACTATATGGGGTTTCACGTATAGAAAGAGATGTTTATAACCTTCGTAATTGTCTCTAGACTTGATATGAAATTGATTTTTGTCATGAGATATGTCACACAATTTGAGATTTTACAATGTGACGACCCAACTCGTCAAATAGTCAGATCTCGTCACTTTTATGGATTGCTTAGTAACATTTTCCTGAAGAAGCACTGTTTGAAAGACCACAGTGTGACCTACAATTTTAGAAGCCATAGGAAAGAAGAACATAATAATGGTAAAAGTAATGACTGTGGTATTGGAATACATACCAATATCATAGATACATAGGCCTACAGTAATAGGCCCTATATACGCGAGAACTCGCAACAAACCATGATGTTTTGTATTCTAAAACATATGCATTATACAATGACATAGAAGGAGGTTTATTTTTCGTCGTGCTATCCTTTAAGAAAAATACAGAATATTTTTTGGTGTTTTTTTTTAAAGCAGAAAACAATCCATATAAATAAAATTAAAAAACAACAAACAAAAGAGAGAAAATGAATACATTATTTGGCTTATGGCTAAACTGTCCAAGAAATTTGTAAAGTCCAAACCTTTAAAAATTGGGGGGAAAAATGTGCAATGTTGCGGTCCCCCTTTCCTCTTTGTACTCTGGGAGAACTCTTCCAGTGAGGGTATCAAAGCGACATGTTCGGCCGTGGATCACGGAAGTAGCGCATTCTTTATGCACGAAGACGAAAGCTGTCGCGTGCGCCGACAACGCCTCGCACGCTAAATCAAGCTCGGCGGCGTAAAGTGGCAATGTTAAGCTCATTTATTAGACCAAGATGGATGGTGACTGCGCGCCCATTGGCATACCCCTGGTAATTTTAAATGCAAAATGGATTTCCACTTCACCATCTCGTCTCTGACTGTAAGAATGTCGCCCACCACGTCCCCGGCGCTCTCTGCCTCATTGCGTGAGCTTTTTATTTGTTTTCTTCGTGCCAAGGTATATACGTCAAGCGACCTTGGGAGATTATTGAATTTAAGTGGAAAAGAAGCTGTTCGCGAAAGAAAGGATACTTTCACGTGTACTTCCTTACCATGCACAACATAAATATGTGCACCATAACGTAAACAGTCGTGCAAAACATTCATGACATGATATCTCGGCCAATCCCGAATTGTCTTTTGTATATGTATTTAGTGTTGGGTTGAATCTAGCCGGCAAGAGAAGTTGGGACTGATGGGCATACAAGGCTCATAAAGACGATGATCAATCCATGAAGCACAGTGCCTCGACTGCTGACGAAAACGTGGTGAATATTAAAAAGGAAAATAGCTCTCAACGTGCGTCAGTGTCCAGTAAAGACAAAAATAAGAAACAATAACGACAACACATAGCTGGCTTTACAATTACTTGATTTTGCACGTACGCAGTGTCGGCTAACAGCGACATACCCGTATAAAGTGATTTGTTTTGTTTTGTTTTGTTTCTTTTTTTTCAGCATTCAGTCGTTCCTGTGATAATGGCATAACCTTTTTTTCGCGAATGTCAAATTGAAAAAAAAAAAGAGATAAGAAACTCTCCCCTCCCCCCCCCCCAAAAAAAAAAACCTAACAAAAACCAGAACCTTCTCGATCGATACTCCTCTATAAAGCGAGTGGGCGATCTGATCTCACACTCCTCGTCTTGTCTTTATCACATTTTCAGGGAGTTTATTAGATTAGTCCGGAAGAACGGGCGATACAAAGTAAACGAGGAGTTATTCTTGCTTAGAAACAGTACTCTTTCTAACACTCTGTTGTGGCCGCCGCTCCCCTCCCTCCTCGCTCCTTCTCTCTCTCTCTCTCTCTCTCTCTCTCTCTCTCTCTTTCCGTCACACGCGCGTACACACACGCACACACACACACACACACAACTCTCTCTCTCCACCACTTTATCTCTCTATTTGTTTATTTATTTATCTATCTATCTGTTTATTTATTCATCCATCTATTTATCTATCTATCTATACATTATCTGTCTATCTATCCTTCTGTCTATCTGTCTTTCTTTTTGTCAATGTATTATGTCCAACCACTTACTTAAAGAAATAGGATGGCATATCAAATAGCAATTCACTTATCGTAGTCTCAAAATACATACAATATTACTACCAATTATACTACGCACAGTGTCTGTTGTACGTTCATTCATTTTTCCATTTCCGACAGAAGTACGGAAATATCAAATCTTCCAGAAATCAAGTGCACATCATCATTAAGACGTACTATAAAGATTCCAAAAGTATCCAATTAAAGAATCAAAGCGAAAAAAAATCATGAGTATGTGAAAATGCAGGGCATTGGGAGGAATGCTACACACAGAAGCGATATTTGCATACAGGGTGCATTTCCCCAAATATGATAATACAACTTATTCAGTCGATATGCTATGACATACAATTTTTCAACTCAATCACAAGAACTAAATAAGGATTTTTTTTTTTTTTAATTAAGCAAGCAACCTAGTCAAACAGCGATACCTATAGTCGCTGTCATGCAGAAAGAAGGGAGATGGGGGGGGGGGGGGGACCACCACGGGGGCATTTCATGAAGCATTTTGCCCGACAAATTTGTCGGACAAATTTGTTCTCAAACAATCAGGTGCAAAGATATCAGTAGCTTAACAGTTTGTCAGAAAAAAAAAAAAAACGCTTCACGAAATGCCCCCCTGATAACATGGTGTAAAATAGAATGTCGATGACTATGACAAGAAGACATGGATAGGCGGAGCCACTAAGTAAACGCTTAATACATTCAAATCAAATCAAGGAAACGTCTTAGACACCACAGGGTTTCTCCAATAGCACTGTACGAAGAAGAGAAACTTGCATCACGCAGTGCAACAGGAATTCATAAACAGATATGAAATTTTGTGTCGAACACGCGGAGGCATACATTGATCTCACGCACTGAATTCTTTGATCTATTTGTTTAGATAAACTCCAAAAATCAGTTTGTGTATTGCCTGTGGCTAGGAACAATATTGAAAATGGCATGTTCATATTTACCTTCAAGATTTAACCCGGCTTTCAAGGTCATACAGTGTATAGTGCAGGGTGCGCAGAGGCGCTGCGACGAGAGTACATCACACAATATCAATATATTACACGTATATCTCACTCTTATATAACAGGTGTATGTATAGCCGTTATATCTATATAGGTAAGTAATCGATGATTTCTTTATGCTGTGCATGTTGTAAATGTATCGTAATATTCGTAGTTTATGACATTTTTGGGCGTGTCAATGCACTTTTATAATGAAAGGATGATTAAGGGATCGTATATTTGCAGGACATGCTCTTACATTCCGTTCTAATCTTCTAGAAAAAAAAATAGAGAAAAAGCAAAAGTACAAAAAAAGGGACGGACTGTCCGACTATTTTTCACTGGTGACAGAGTGCATCTTTATGAAGGAAACTCCTGACGACTCCACGCCGACTTCGAACCTCTCCTCCATCTCTTTTTGTTTTGTTTTGTTTTGTTTTTCTGAGCAGAACCAATATTCGAACCATGACTGGCATATGATGTCAGAAGCCCAGTCACAAAGCGGGCCCCCTTCAACTCTCATCAGCAGTGACTGGAGTCAAGTCGATGAGTTTGAAATTGCCACTGAGCCAGCGGTCTCATCGGGCTGATGGTTTCGTGCAAAGGTATAAAATATCATGGATTGGAGATAGCATATATACACAATGTTGCTTCATTTCCGACTTGAATAAGACATTATTCATACGGCCTCCCATTCTTCTTTACCATGTTTGCTGCTTGTCCTTATAAGCCGAGAAGATGAGGGGAAGAAATGATGTGTAGAAGGAAAACAAAAGAAGAAAGGAGTATAAAAGGATTACAATGAGGTGGAGGAGGAAATTCTTTAAAAAGAGCATTAGAGGGTGAAATACAGGAGAAAATATAGGATAAGAGAAATAAGATGACCAATAAGAAAGGCAGTGACGACAGTGACAAGAGAAGGCAGAAAAATAATGACAGAAAAAAGAGCAGTAGATGGAAAGGTAAAAAAGGCGGAGAAGGAGGAAATGTATAATAAAGAGATGAATAATGTGCCTACGCTGCTACTCACAATGACCCAGTTCAGTTCTTAATTTGATGCATTCGTTTCGAAGATGATAATATAATCAAAGATCCAAGTGCGTGCATCCTTGATGAGAAATAGACGGTTGAACATGAGAACGTGTGAATATTATACATCTCCAAATTGGATGATTTTTGCATTATGCGGTCAGGGTGATTATGACGTCTGGATGTATCAATTACGCACTTTCATGTCCCGAGATAAGGCTTGTTGTGCAGCCATGATGCGCCTTTTAATTTCCAATCTTAACAGCTGAAATTGTTTAATTGGCTAGATGTCACATGGCACCGCAGACATTTATCAGAGCTGAATACGTGTTTTTGTTTAAAAAGAAAAAGCAATAACCAAGGACGTTCTGTTAATCTGAATGTAGCCTGACGTGTTATGGGTTGCGTATCAGGGCTACACCTTGCTGCATTTTCAGACGATCATTTTCTATGATGAATGCAGCCCATGAGTTTAGTCACTCACAAGCTTTGTCATACTCAAGAAGCATCGAATCCTTCGGTTGCAAGCAACACAGTAATGTATGAAATGCTTTATTTTCAAATAACAGACTTCGTGAAGGAGAATTCCCCATGGATAGACCACTGCAAGACATTTGATATCGAGATTGATCTTAACAATCACGATGAAACGAGAAACATACTGCAGATGAATGATATAGATGAAACACACACCAACACAAACACACACACACACACACACACACATACACAGCACGTTAAGTATGAAATTTCTCAATATCAGCACTTGTGCATGCATTACATTGCGCGTTTATACAAGTGGTTTAGCACTGCCTAGTGCTAACTTACAGAAACAACACCCTAAATGGAGGCAAGGTTTATAGACCCTACTTTCGAGAAAAAAAAAAAAACAAGAAGAAATGAAAATTCACTTAGGTATTCATATCGTGGACCTGCTATATCTACAACCTGCATGGTATGATTAATGATCTTGAAATATATCTCTCCCAGCGCAACCTCAGACACACTTGTGGATAAGGGGCCCGGGGTTTCGTTGTTTTATAGATTCTGTTTTTCTCCCTGTAGGTGGTACAAATTCCACCTGTCGCTATGGAAGAAAGTGCAGTGGCATTCCATATTCAGCTTCAGTTTGATTGATATAGTATATGTGAACCAATAAGATTGACGGTATAAGTTTAATCAATATCAGAGGTACGATTTTTTTTCAGTACCTTAATTTTGAAGTTTCAAAATTGCTGTTGGTTGTTGTTTTTTTACTCAACTGTATATATGCAAATTAGATGAGTGATGCCATTGCCTCACAACCCTCTTTTTGCTTTATACACACATGATACTCACACACATGTTATACACATGAAAAGAATGGTATCTATATTATATGAGCAATGATTAGGCAATTGCAATTTCTTCCCCATGAAAGTCGATATTGTCGTTTTATTTCATTTATTTTTATTTCAAACAAAAATTCATACGATCATCAACACAACATGATAATAAATAAAATGTTTCAAATGTTAACATTTGCAAATGAATTGTTAACCATCAACACAACATGATAATAAATATATGTAATAATATATTTCAAATGTTTACGTTTGTAAATGAATTATCAAATGACGAAGATATAGTAGTCCATCTGGTATTAATGTGACATTGCATTATCAAACAATTAACTTAAGGTGAAAGATCTGAGCCTTTCGCGTGTTTGTCTTTCTTATTCCATTTGAAAGGAAAATGACATATCATACGGACTTGAGGGTAGGTCACCGCGAAACTTGTAATATCACTCTATATATTAATCAATTTATCTTGAATGCGTCGTGGAATTTTAAATAAAAAAGATCTTTGAGAAAACAAATCTAAATGATCCGATGTGGCAGAAACAGATCTGACATTTTGTTTATTCCACAGCTCCTATTTCAATATTACAGCCGTCTGCCTTAATCCTGTCTTATTCATTCCTTTTCCATTAACATTCTGCGAATACCTTTATAGTTCTGCATGGGAAAATTCGATTTCCTTTTTAAGAAGTTAAATATGCTCAAAGTAAATGATGTTTTTTTGTTTCAAGTAGCCAGTTTTATGTATAAGCACTCTAAAGGTTATTTGCCTTAAATTTTCTGCAGTTACTTTGTTTTTAATAGATCTATAAATTTTTATGAAACCCGAAATTCATGCAATATATACATGTATGTTCCATTATATCGATATAAGATATCAAGAAGTAGTATAAGATTTTCAGGTCCAAAATTGTGGAACAGTTTAAATATTGATTTAAAACAAAGTCCATCACTTGCATCATTCAGAAGAAAATCTAAATTACAGCTTATTTCAAATTATTGTATAAATGTGTAGTCCTAGATGGCTATGTGCTGCATAATGTCCCGTTTTGTAGACTGTTTCGTTTTGTAATTGTTTTATTTTGTCCTCTGTAAGTGCACTTAGTACTTGTTATTGTTTTATGTGCTTGTTGTTAATCATTCTGTAACGCTTCAATTGATAACTGGTAATAATGATATTCTTTTAAATGACTCACTATTTTCATTTTGTCTATGGGGTTTTCTGCCTCGAAAGGTCAATGGACTATTGCCGTTCCCCTCCACACTCGCCACATATCCTGAGTCACAAACTTTGATTTTTATATGTATTATTTTGTTAATGATTGCTTTTCTGTATGTACATTTTGTTATACTGACATAAAATCACATTGATTTCATTTTTCTTTCTTTTTATGGGATGTGAAAAATAAACTTGAACTTGAACTTGAAAATCGCTCGTGCAATCTGCGTGATAAAAAGGTGAAACAAACAAACAAACAAACAACTGACAGGGAACTTGGGATTTGAACACGAAACGAGTTGCTGTGTCACTTCAGCTGAATCAAGACCGCGGCATAACTTGGAGAAGATTGCCAAAATGGCACCACCTTTCATGTTTTCGTTGGCATTTCTTTGAATTGTTCTGTTGACTCATCAATATAATATAATAATTTTCATTTCATTCGTCCGCAATATTCATATACATGTAAATTCATGCATACATAATATCAATGTACATAAAAATTTGCAGTATAACATAGCCTGGCAGTGTACGATAAGGATGCAAGGTTTTAGATACAGTAGTTTACGTTCGTCACGTTGGAACCGCCAGATGAAACATCTACATTAACATGTTGACAATGGTGTCACGTAAAGAGGAAATAATATCACAACAACGTTTGTTATGTAAAGGGTATTTGTTTTTGTAGTTGTAAGTGTGCCCAGGGGACCGTTTCATGAAAGTTATCAGCCCCGACAAGATGTCAGTCTCCGACAGTTACCATAGTAGCAGTCAGTGAGCGGAGCTTCACAGCCAATCAAAACCAAAGACTTTACTGAAACTGTCGGAGACTGACAACTTGTCAGGGCCGACAACTTTCATGAAACAGTCCCCAGGTGTTCTATCCGTTCCTCTTATCCGCAAAGACAAAGAATAAAAGACCGAGAAGTTACCGTGCAGAGTGAGTGAACGCTCCAGCTGCGTGAAAAATAGAGATGATGGAGCCGCACAACATCACTTGGGCATCATCACGCAGATAGGACACCACGCCCAAGAGAGATGTTGTGTCGCTGACCTGTTTGATGTCGTTTACAACGACCTCCCTCTCATCAGTAGAGGCTTTCCATTCAACAAGTTACCATGGTTACGTCTGTGAGTAATTTCGGCATGAGGTAAATCAGCTGACATGACATGAACCATGAAAAAAAAAAAGGCGGCAGCAGAAAAGTGCAGTTACAACCCTGTCTGCTTTTGACTAAGCTCTTATCTCTATCTCCCCTCTTCCTCTCTCTGTCTGCATAAAATGTATTATGTATAAATAACTATACGTAATTTTCTCTCTCTTTCTCTCCCTTCTCTTTCTCTCGCCATGTATATATTAGAATATATACATAGAATATATACATATTAGAAGAAAGAGTCTCAAGTACGCCATATATATATATATATATATATATATATATATATATATATATATATATATATATATATATACATATATATATATATGGCGTACTTGAGACTCTTTCTTCTAATATGTATATATTTATATATATATATATATAATATAAAACATAGACTTTATAGTATATAGATAGATAGATAAACATATTAATCTTGTGTGTGTGTATGTGTGTGTGTATGTGTGTGTGTGTGTGTGTGTGAATATGTATGAACAATATTGTACAGACTTACACCTATCTTCCTCTATGTCTTAATATCCTTTTCTCTTCCGCAAACTAGTTAACACCTGACCATTGTTTTTAAGAACCACCAGTCTGCAATATCAATTCAAACTATACAGGTTGATAATTGTTTATGATGGGGTGGGGGGGGGGGGAGGAGGAGGAGGACGGGGAGGAGCCAACACACTTTATTTTCCTATGCTGGCGTACTCTCTCCCTCAGTCCCTTCATCTCTCTCTTATATGGGGGAAAATATGATGGCGGTTGAGGAGACAATGAACAAATTTGCCCATGCATGCCTCCTTCAATTACTTGAAATCAAAACACACTTTTAGCCCCGTCACCCTGCATGCAAAGGTAGTCTACCCGACAGCCGAGGGACGAAGAGATGGGGAAGCAGGAAAGGCTAGGAGATATTTAATTTCTTGGAGAATGAGATTGTCTGGACGTGTATGTGTTGCTATGGTGACGAGACCTCACCTAGAAACAAAAGGGCCGTATCGGGTTTTTTTTCCCCGGTGAATCAATATCACACAACTAGCCGCGGGGCCATCTCCACGAAATGACCTGGTCTCGCCAGTCACCTTTGCCTCAGCAGAACCAACACAATCATACCCAGACACATTAAACTCACACACACACACACACACGCACACACACACACACACACACACACACATTCACACACAGGTACGCAGTCACACAATCATGCATGATCGTTGCATATTATCACGAATGTTCAAATTCTGGATTAACATTGATGACAGCAACACGTCACTTTAGATTGTGTATCAATAGTCTTTGTCCATCCTTGTGCATCGTGTGTTTACAATAACACATGAATATGTTTTTCAAGTATGCACCTGCATACACTCACACACACCCTCACCCACACATTATAAATAGGCATATATATGTGTGTGTGTGTGTGTTGTGTGTGTGCGTGTGTATACATGTATATACACGTATGCATCTGTAAAAAGGAGAGGCATATGTATATATATATATATATATATATATATATATATATATATATATATATATATATATATATATATATATGTAATATACGCGTCTGTGGTGGTGTACATTTTATTAGATAGATAGATTAGATACATTTATTTGTTTGTCATGCTTATTTAAATAAGCACAAAAATTGCTTCCAGAATCTGCTATACACAAATAAGGAATAGGTACAGTGCATGATCAGAACATACAGTATGTTCAACAATAGTAATACACCAGTACTACCATTACTGTTGCATATAACCCACAAAAAATTACAATCCCAATAGAATCTGTTCCACACATTCAAATGTGTAATGCACTAAATGAAATTATACGTTTCTATCTTCTTCACAAAATACGCATATCCTCAACAACGATAAACCCAAAACCCTGTTCTACGATAGAATTCAATCTTACACAGTGCACACCAACACCAAGTACGTTTATTAAGCAGATACTTCATTCTTAAATGATCTAAGAATGCAGTCACGGTTTGTCCTTCTATATACTGCAAAAAGGTGACGGGATTCCATTCTTTCTTTCTTTCTTTCTTTCTTATTTGCATATTAAAAAAATCAGTTTTCATGTAATGCCTACATTATGATTTTGATGATTATGATTATGATTATGATGTCTTTGTTTTTTTATTTCGGATTTCATTGTTCCATCGTAATTGTTGCGTGCCTGTGTGTATATATATATATATATATATATATATATATATATATATATATACGTACTTGTGCGAGTTTTTAGCGCGTGCTATCATGAAAACCAGAAGAAATCTGCTAATACTGATGATCATTCCAGAGAAGGCACGTGATTGTCAAGGGCCGGGAGGTAAACACGATGTGCTCTCTTGATATATTTTCGGCAGGTTCACCCAAGAACGCGTTGCTGGCTTTCTGAGCTCATAGCAAGACCCGATCAATCTGCGATTTCCCCAGGGGGTTAGAAACCGTGCGGCAAGACGAGTACATCGTCGCGATGGAAATCGTCACCGCCTAAACACTCCTATTTTCTCCCTACTATACGGAAAAACCAGGTCAGAAATCAGCCCTGGGGAACTATTTGCGAAGGTATATATATATATAGAGAGAGAAACGCCGCTTCATGTTAAAGGTGCCTTTATCAAATGGAGCAAAATCGAACAAACAGGATACTAGTAGATTGATTAAAATCGGACACGAACTTAGAGAGTAATGGAATTTATAAGGTCTTCAAATTTTTGCATCTATTTCACATTTTCGCCTAGCAATAATGCAAGATAAAGATGAGGTGATGACGTCACCATTTTATGAACATTGGTTGGTACCAAAAACATATCAAAGTATATTTGTTTGTTCTTTTTATAGATAATCTAGCAACCGTTCCCCATTTTCCTGGAAATATGTCATTTATTTTCGTTTTTCTCTTGTCTGCTTGGCTTTTTTTTTAAAAGAAAAAAAAAGGAACTAATATTCTCTTTGGTATTCCCATGCTCTGATCTTTCACCTTCTTTTGTAATTACGTAGAAAATATAACCATCTACACCTCATCCATTTATTTTGTAACCCTTTCAAGAACGATTTGGAGATATACGCTCTTGATATTATACTGACAGAGCTAATGCTATAATATTAACCGGAAACAACGTGTTGAGTTGTTTAATCACTTCTTGAACCTATTCTCCATCTGTACAGTCTACAAGGAGGTGCATTAACACACTGTTTTGGTCGAATCGCTTGTTTAATGGTAATGGTGACACTTTTGACACACAATAATACGAGAGAAGGAAAATAAGTAAAGAATTTTGGCATTTCCTGTTGTTTTTATAAGGAATTGCTGCTACAGCAATGACCTTCAAAATTATGAGATCAGATTTACTGAATATCTAACTCAAACGAAGATTCTTTGAACAGAACAGTACCGCTGACAAATTTTAAAGTCAACATTAAATTTAGGATTTGGTTGACTTGTTTAAAGGCGATATAAGGGTGCGCATCCCCGTGTGTGCCTGTCTGTAGTGGCATGCATCTTTATAACAAATACAAATCAACCCGTAGATAAAGAGTGATAGAGAGAGAGAGAGAGAGAGGGGGGGGGGGGGAGAAAAAAAGACGGCAGTTGAAAAAGAACCTCATGTACATGGTCACTTATTACAACATACTACACAGATCTTCTCATTCAATAAATCTAAATGTAATTAGCCTTTGCTGGCATCTAATATAGATGTGGAGTTTCTGATTCGTTTGATCATCCAAGCCATCTTCTCGCTCGACGTAGGCGAATAATTATGCTCTCCCTGATTTTTTTTTTCTGCTGATGGGCCTTCATTTCTTGATCAAATGAAGTTCGTATGCCATCTTCTATTCACTTGAGTGATTATACAGTGAAATTTGACCAGAACGAGAATCATTGTCCACTTTGCATTTACATCACTATTGATGAGTCTTGGCTCCGATGCTCACGTTTGATCCCTTCTTCTGAGAACTACAACGATTCTGTGAAGAAGAAAAGGCAACTAGCTTTCAAATTAATGTCCAACACACAAGGTGAACATGGACCCATAATCTTTTTAATCTTTTAGCATGTCTACTCTACCAGTCTATGCTTTTGAATATCTTGCCTGTAGGCCGCATGATATGTGACAACAACGTTAAAATAATCAACATCTAGAATAAGATGATGAAGCAAGGCGGTGTTTCACGAACTCATGTAAATATCGATACAGTACCGAGAAAAGGAGGGCATGCCAATAGACCAGTTCGGAGTTCCACTTTGAGCATGAGCAGAAAAAAAGGTCATTCGGACCAACAGGCATGTTGGTTTTTAAAGGGATTGTACAGTACTGGTTGAGGTGGGGATTCGTGTTTTGAACATTTCTTAGTGAGATAATGAGAAACCTCTTATGAAATGTGAAAGAGCATGTAATTTGAAGAAGGATTTAACGTTTATTTGATGAAAATTGGTTTTCAAATGGCTGAGATATCAAAAAAAAAGTGATGATAATAAAAGGCTACAGGCCACGCCTTTTATTAGGATCTCTTTGTTTTACCTTGTTTTTGGATATCTCAGCCATTTCAAAACCGATTTTCATCAAATAAACTTTTGATACCCCTTAGAATTGCATGCTCTTTGACATCTCATAGAGTGGTTTCTGAATATCTCGCAAAACGTTAAAAGCTAAATCCTCACCTTGACCAGAACTGTACACACCCTTTAAATTCACTGGGATAAGCATCTGTGATGTAATGATTATTCATGTAATCCTTATAAATGCTGCTTGTTAGCACATCTACCTGACAGCAAAAGTGGTATTTGGCAAATCAATAGAAAGAGGTTGTTAATACATTCAGTGCAAGGTAATGAAATTGATGCGGAATTGACGGATCATTCTGGTCATCTGGTCTATGCAAGTTCATTCTTTGTTTAAGCAGGATATGATGAATCCATGGGTAAATCGTTACGTAAAACTTATGCATTATGTCACTCTGAAAGCGAGTGAAGTGCCCCTAACCGAGTGAGAAAAAAGAAAGGTCATTTGGACCAATGTGCCCATGAGCTAACTCCGAACTGGCTTATTATCATTACATTTTCCATAATTTCTTGATGGTCAATGAGTTCTGTTATTCCAAGGATCATACTAGGCTTTACATTATTTTGATCAGAAATGTTCCCCACTCCTCACATAAATGTAGTATAGTATGTTCCATGCATAAATGTTCAGAAATGGTTGTTAAAATTGTCAGTCAATTTAACGGGAAGTTTTGCATGGTTACTCATGGTACAATTCATTTGAGCTCATCAGACTGATCAAGTTTCGGCAATCTTTTTGAGGTCCGTTCTTTAGTGACGAGACCGTAACCTCAGATAACATTACAGTCTGCTCACAAAGATTGTTCCTTCTGATAAGAGTTTATTACATGATTCTATAATGGTCAGTGGATATTGCCGAGACATAAAAGGAGATTTTCACATCATGAAGCATGTTCCCGAAGGAGCGGCTAAATTTGTCTTGAGCGTGTTACATATATGTCACTTTCACATTATTGTCCTTGTCCCCTAAGGATTTTCTAACCGGCAGATTTATAATTGTTCCAGGAAAGTTCTCTCTGCTGCGCAAAACTCGCCTGGCTATGTGCACGTTTTCATCAGCGTCAGCTCAATCCCATGGGGCACTGCACGCTAGGTAGGTCTTCACTTCTTATAAACTGCATGTGCTTGTTATAGGGGCTGTCGCTCTCTCAGCTTATTTTGTGACTGAGTATGTTTATGTGTTCGTAGAGGTGCCTACCTTTGCGACAGAGCAAATTTGACCGCTCGCCTTGTCGGTAAACAGGAACGTCACCGCGTCATTCATTAAATTGGATCACAGATTCCGAGAGGCGATGATTTTTGGGCCGGTAAGACGGGGGGCCGAGTGGGAGTAAGAAGGCAGCGTGGCAGCATCGTTCTGTAGTACGTTGGACTATAGGTTACGTGACCACCGTTGATTGCCTATGGTAGTAGCAGTATGGATGAGTGATAAGATGGAACCATGTTAAAGTGCAATTCACACAGTTTTGCTTCATGGCAACTGGACACAAGATAAGAGAGTTAGGTGTGTATGAAAGTATACTTATAATTAATGCTCATGGTAAAATTTCTGTAATGTCTTACCGCATGCTACAAATAGTTTGAGAATCGATGTTCATAAAGATGGTGATACATCATGGTACCAGTCGAGTAAGTGCACGTATGAACGGCAGCATTCAACGCAGGAAGTTTCTTAGCTATGTGCACAATCTTGCATCTTGCATCATGCTGGTAGAGCAATGACAACGCTGGAGAGACTGCTCGAGATAACTGAGATCCTGGCTGAGACCACTTTATCAATGTAGAACATATTTCATTGTTTAATAATTGGAAAGCGCGTCAAGCGATCACTTCATCACCCGGTATGATATTTCCATAAAATCACTTTCATTTCACTGTCCTTTTTAGTATTTTCTATTTACATTACTACATGTACCATCATCTTGGTGTTACCATCGTTATTTCTTTTGGTTTCGCTATCTCATTTATCCGCACTGTCATGAAAGAAAGCAGAACATACAATGACTATCTTTAGTGATGAAGGATATGAACGAGTCAAACAAAATTATACGAAAGGTAATAGTGTGGGAGAAAGAGGGAATCACAGACAGAAACCAGTATAAAAAAGAAAAGAAATAGAACCTGA
This sequence comes from Diadema setosum, assembly GCF_964275005.1. Classification (NCBI taxonomy): domain Eukaryota; kingdom Metazoa; phylum Echinodermata; class Echinoidea; order Diadematoida; family Diadematidae; genus Diadema; species Diadema setosum. The sequence continues at coordinate 10,806,155 of NC_092693.1, read as the reverse complement.
ACAAAAACTGTATATATATATGATCGAATCCATCCATTTCACTGTCCCGCTGTATCCTTTACTAATTCATAATCCATTGCATTTTATCTGCCAGCCATCCATCAATGCTATTGGAAACGTATCCCATTAGCAAAATGATAAACCCGCTGACATTTTCCATGAGGAATTATGCTCCGAGGAGTCAATTAATCTTACTGCGGCATACAGAAAGTGGCATTTATGTGCGTTTTTCTCTGAAAAAAGTGCACATTGGTCGATATCAGGGACCATTAAATTCAGCTTATAGAGTATTACTTCATACATGTTTGTGCAATTTCCATATTTACCGCAGACATTGTGCAATCAATATTCTGTTTTCCACGAAATTCAAAAAAAAAAAATGAAGATGATGCGATGAAAATTTGTAAACACAGGACTTAAGGTCATTGTTCTTGAAAACGCTAAACCGATACAGTGGACTGTTACTGGAATAATCCATTAATGATAGGGCGGCGTTCAAGACGTGATGATACTGAGAAACAAAGTTTAATATCTTCGTTAATTACAATCTCTATTTATACAGTAGTCTGTTAATTCCCCTCCTTCTCTTGACAAAGGGCAGCGCGCTTGAAAATTTGTGTGTTCTTTAAAGGTATCGTGTATCATTCGGAGAAGTGATTAAAAAATGTTTAAGTTAAGATTTTGATGCATATAAGTGTAGGTCAGTTGTATCACAAACCATCCTACCATATAAGAAAATGTGCATAAAAAGCAAAAAAAAAAAAAAGAAAAAAAGAGGAGATATCACTATTTTTCTCAATAAACCATAACTGTAGACGGTTTATCTTAACAGTTTTATTATAACCATTGTTCACATTTTTCATATTCAACAATACATTACATTGATTTTACTGAATAACATTTTACATTGGTTGTTTCTGTATCCTAACTCACATTTTAGAACTAATTTTGAGCACTTAAGCTGGGTTTATTTGTTTCATCTGTAAATGTTAAACAATGCCTATAAATAAATTGTTGGTATTGACAGCATTATACAATTTCTGGAGTTCTGTTCTTTTGCTGATAATATATTTCACCAACACGTGGACTACGAATCATTTGATATAAACAAATAAATATATAATACGTATATATGGCCCAAACATCATTTGTATAGTTTGTTTTTCTAACAAATTCATTCGGTCATCCATCTGCCCGTTTTATTCATACATATTCACGCTGTATGTGGTTTCCTTATCATATATCTATGATTTTTCATTCCGTGTCGCACCGTCCGGACTTTTTGAGCAGAGGATGTCCTTTCGCTCCATACAGCATCCGTGAAAAGATAATCCGAGCACATCATCAGCTGCGCCTGTGCATCTGACCTGATCCGGGGACACCTCCTGGCATGGCTTCCATTCAGACAATGAAACATGAGTGTGACTCATCACACGTTACCAACATCCGCCCGTAATTAGAGTCGATATCACCGACAGATTACCCACAAAATGACGAGTATTCTCGAGGGATCAGGGCGAAGAAAGAGAAGAGAAGAGAGGACATAGAGAGACAGATGTAGATATATAGAGATAAATAGATATAGAAAGATAGAGATAGATAGAAACAGATAGAAAGATCGATAAATAGATAGATAGATAGATAGATAGATAGATAGATAGATACAGATGGAGGTAGATATATATATATAGATAGACAGATAGATAGAGATAGACAGATAGATAGAGATAGACAGATAGATAGAGATAGATAGAAATAGATAGATAGAGCTAGAGGTAGATAGATATAAAATAGATAGATAGATAGATAGAGAGAGATAGGGAACGGGAGAGAAGATGACGAAGCTGTAATCAGCGGAGATTGCTGAGATTCATCGAATTTCCGCGACGAGATGCGAATACATCGACAAGATTTAAAGGGATGATATAGTTTTGTGTGAGATGGGGGATTCAGATTTCAACTGTTTCAAGAACATAAAATTATAATAGGTACATGCATTCACAGTTTATTAAAAGTCGGTTGTGTAATGGCTGAGATATTAAAAAACAAAATAAAACAAAGTGATAGTAATAAAAGGTCGGTTCCACCTTTTATTAGGTTATCGTTGTTTTTGGATATCTCAGCCATTTCAAAACCAATTTTCATGAAATAAACTTTGACTGCCTCTAGATTTATAGTATGATCTTTTAATATTTTTGAGAGGTTTCTAATTTTCTCACGAAAGTGTTGGAAACCTGAAGCCCCATCTGAACCCCAACTATACCATTCCTTTAGATGGGAAATCCAGTCCAAACAGTTAGTCTGATAAAAACGGTTCAACGGTAAAAAAAATTGACTGAAATCGGATTGAAAATAAGGAAGTTATGACATTTTGAAGTTTTGCCAATTTCCGTAAAATAGTTCTTGTACAGTAGGTATGAATGTGCAAATGAGTGAGCTAATCATGTCATAACCTCACAAGTTTCCATTTGATTATAACTAACTTATATTTGATCATGTAAAAAAAAAATGACGAGAATTCACTGTTTCTGTCGTTGAGGTCTAAAACATGATGTAAAGTACAAAATGTAATAACTTCCTTATTTTTCACCCAATGTCAATCAAAATTTTACCGTTGAACTCGTAATATTTTACTCTTTTTATCAGACTAGCTTATATTTGGACTGGATTTCCCCTTTAAGAGGTCATCACAGCCGTGTTCCTTCTCATGGAAACGCTGTGGTGTGTATACGTTAGAGAAGACGCTGATTTTGTAAACATGAGAGCCTGGGG